>NC_030986.1:1565991-1603705 GCF_000149955.1 Fusarium oxysporum f. sp. lycopersici 4287
TCGTTTCCATTTCAGTCTGATTCTTGTTCTTGAAAAAGTCTCCTCTCCGGGAAGCCCTGGCCCCGGGGGTTTGTCGGTTGCTTTGTGCTGATTGCTTGATGCCGTTGCGGATGGGATGGTTGCCCCATAGCTCTTAAATGGGACTCGTTTGCTTTTCGTCGAATTGAAATCAGTAGCGGCAATTCCAACTTCGTTATTTACCAGATCATAGACGACATAGGCGGATCGAAGAAAGGTGTTGCCAAGTAGGTACAGATCGTTGGTGTCGTTTTGTATACCAAAGGTACATATGTTCTCGCCCTTGTAGGCGCCGGATTCAAAGACTGGCATATTGGCCGCGTCGCTGGTCATGGAAAGAACGAGCTCATCCATCCCTACACTGATGCTAGGACCGTCAGGGCCTGCGAATCCAAATGTGAAATTCCCTTGGTTCCTGCCATATGCACATGGTAGAACAGCTACCCCATAGTATGGCGACCAGACAGCACCAACTTCTTCCCAGATCTCATGAGCCAAATCTTGGGGAAGGTAGCTCAACGTGGTTCCAGAATCGAGAACGGCCTGAATAGGGAAACTATCGGAGGTAAGGACATCGCTGCCGCTGGAGCTAGTGGCGACCAGTGAGGTCAAGGCCACGACGAAGTGGTAGTAATGGCCATCCAACTTTTGAATATCGATTCGGTGCATATCGCCCACGTACTTTGCTGTGTCAACCCCTCCGAATAGAATACTGCCGGCTTTGGCGTCTAGGTCGTTGAGCCACACACTGTAGGCGATGGTGTTGATGTAGCCTGCTTGGTACATCGCAACAGGAAGGTTGGGATAAATAACATCCGTGGTGCTGCCCGATGCCTCGTTCTTGGCGTAACCAACGCCAATCAACCCATATGAAATGTTAGTCTTAATAGCCAATCCCATGGTCAGATTGTTGATGACAGCGCCGTCCAACTCAAAGTGATCTTCAAAATAATCGCCCTTGACGTAACTGTCATCTACAAAGGTGATGCCGAACATTCCGGGCGCGACATGTTTGAATGTCTTGGACTTATCGGGGTCAACTGTCAAATTGTCAATAATGAAGCATAATACTTGTCGGGGGTGCCATCTTACAGCTTCCAAGAGGGCAACCACTTTTTCCATTCTTGTCGTCCTCGCAGATATCTGCACAGTTCCAGGGAACCCATACATCACTACTCCCGGTATCGAGCTGAAGGGTAATATTCTGAGGTGGATTGCCGATCGTGACCTCAGTAAAGTAACCTCCTTCAGATCTGTCATTACTTATGACCTCTTCATATGTCGTTTTGGCGCGACGGGCCAAATGTGGTTGAGGATGGCGACCCTCAATGTTCCACTGGATGGTTTGGGCTTGCACAAGACCCAATGTCGAAACCAGCGAAGCACCCACAAGGGACGACTTCATTGCAGCCGCAAGGGAGAGGCAGGCAAGGGCCAGGAAGAGATGAGTTCAGGAATGGCGTTGGACGGAGTAACGCCACCCTCCTCCATAAGGTGAATAGGCGCGGGGCCAACCAACTGAGTTATAAGAATACTGTAAAATGGCAAGTGCCTTTTGTGTATGAATAGGTAGGTCAGAGAGTAAGGATTTGAGACGTAAGTTGAGTTGGGTTGAGTTGATAGGTATCAGTTTGTTTGAAGGGCGAGGTAGTGCAAAGAAGCGCTTAACAGCTAGGTTGGTTGCACTAGGACATAGGACACAGCAGGATGTCGCAAGAAACGCCAGCTAAGGAAACACAGGGTAAAAGACCCAAAGATGGGACAGATGTGGTGGAGCATGGGACAGCTGCAACTGTAAATGCAACTGATGAAAGAAGGGAATTCTGGAGAATATAAAAAGAACAAGGGTAGAAAGGAAAACGAAGTAACGAATCAGGGTTAACAATGAGTGAAAGATTGTCGATTGACAGGAGAAGATGGATGAAGTGGAAGAAACGGCACGGGGGCCACGCAAGCTTGGTAACAAACGAGGAGCACACCAGACCAGACTCGGGACTTTCCCACTTGGATTACTAGTAAACTATGACCAACTCGGGAACTTGCCTCTTGACTTGAGTGCGTGCACGCTGTAGCGCCAAGATGTCTCGTTGACCCTTGCGCTAAAAAGGGTGAGTCGTCAGCGTCTCTCTGGACTGGGATGATGGGCAGAAACAAAACATAAGACGCAATGGGCTTGTGGTGGTGGCCGTTTCTGTCTCGCGCTTTCTGTCACCCCTCAGCTGCAAATCCAAGGATCTGTGGGATGATGCGCTAGGTGGGCGGGTACTAGTTAGTTGTTTGAGGCTTACGAAGCCCGGTGCTAATTAATTATTTTGTCAGTTCAAGTTCCATACGATCGGAAGCTAACAATATCCGTCAGCGTCAAAATTTCTACTGCCTTATATCACTTGCTAAAGTTACCATGGATCAATTTGACTCTACACCTTGCTTCTTGTAGAAAGGTACGGCTATGACGGCGTGTTGTAATTACCGACTTGAAAATTACCAAACATCAAAACTCTTGGTATCTCTGGATAATACGAGATTTGTACATGCTCGCAGACCAAGAAGAGCTGCCAAGAAGTGATCATCATCGCTATCGAATTAGAGTGCAGACTTGGAGACTGTACCTGGCAGATCAATTAACATTCTGAAAACAAAATGGTCGATCTGTCAGTCAAAATCGTTGGATTTGGCCCTTGTCTCCTGTCGTGTAGCAATCAACACTTGCATTCTCCCACTTTCCGTGTTGCCGTGCGAGTATTTGCACAACCCGTTGAACATTACCTACCAGCTGACGACGCCGCCTTGGCCAAGTTGAGTTGTAAATGCCGCTGATCCGTGCAACTCGGGGTCACTTTATTCAATGCAGTTCGATATGAACCAAATGCGAGATTCAGTGGAAGCAATTGTGTTACCTCTGGGCTGCCTAACTATAGTAAGTTTGCGTCGATGTAAGCACCCAATCGCTTCAATCCCTCGACTAGAACATGTGTCTCACAGACATACCCCATTCTTATGTATCCCTTAAAGTCCTCGTCCTTCCCAAAGCATTTCGAACCTGCTACAAACAAGACATTGTTCTTGCTCAGCAGGTCCAAGCAGAAATCAACATCGTTTATGGGTTGGCCATTCTTGATGAAACGAACAAATGCTGTCGTACCAGCCGTGGGCTCTACCCAGGAACACACGGCTTTATAGCGTCCGATAAACTCTTTGACCAGTTTCGCATTGTTCCTCGCCAGGGTCAAGTTGCGATCAACTAAAGAAGGGAGAACTGCTGGCGATAAGGCGTATCTCGCGACCTGGTCATCGATCTGGGAAACGCTGATTGTGGTGTAGTCTCGCGCGGCCATGATGGCTGAAATGATGCACTTGTCCTTGCTCGCAATCCAGCCGACCCTAATCCCAGCCAAAGCATATCCTTTGGACATGGATCCCGTCGTGATCGTTTTTTCATAACCCAAGGACGTAGCAGGCTTCGGTATGTCAATTTGACCAGAGGCCCCGCCATGGAAGAGTGGGCGATAGACTTCGTCAGAGAATAGGATGATGCCTTTCTCCTTTGCTATTTGAGCAATGCGACCCAGTTCACTGTTATGGATAGGTGCACCGGTGGGATTATTAGGATTGTTTATGATAATCATCTAGGACAACAGTAAGTAACGATTTCTTTGTACCACTTGAAAATCTTCACCTTTGTGTTCTTTCGGATGAGGTTGATCAGCCCATCCACGTTGGGAACGAAGCTCTCTTCTTCCTTCAGCTTCCATAATGAGACTTCAGCTCCAATGCTTCGCGGAACCTCATATAGCTGCTGGTATGTAGGATAGACGCAAACTACGTGATCATTTGGCCCAACGAGGCTATACAGGGCCAGGAAGTTGGCACCGATCGCACCTTGTGTAACAACAATATCTTCTGCAGCAAGTTTTGTGTCTTCGGTGCTGCACTGGGCAGCTATTCTCTCTCTTAATGCGTTGGAACCGGGGATAGGGCCGTATGTAAGTTTGAGTCTTGTATCAATGGGACCTTGTGCTTTGGGGTCTTTGCACATGCCGACCAAGTCGTCAATCGATACAGACGCAGCACACGTCTCAGCAACGTTCAGGGCCCCAGGAGTTGTCTCATACTCGTCCATCCATTGTTCAACAGCGAAAGGTGCAATTCGAACCATGTTGAGGAAACCTTAGATGTGGTCAGACTCTTATGACTGGCCGATTCCGATTCTTGTAATACTTGTTGATGGCGGTATCGGCCTTTTAAATGGTACCTACTTCATGTGAACTGATTCAATGCTGACTTCAAGGTTGGTGGACCTGACAAGCCCCACATTCACACGCCCTTCTGTCTCGAAGCGCCATTCAACGTCATAAACGCCTTTTACTTTGTCAGGTTGGGCAATTAACTATGGATTCACTGATCTATTGGGGAAATTGGTCGTGAGCCACTGTCATAGGGCTCTGTGAATACCTCGTCGAGTCTATTGTGTGCAATCATGAGGTGGTGGCAGTGGTTGCTGGCCATGATGATAAGCTGCCTGAGAGCTTCCCCGCAAAGCTTGATCGAGAACGACAGGGGTAAAATCTGGGGATAGCACCGCTAATAAAACCTCTAGGTAGCTTCCACCATATCACGGGTATCACTCACATTTGGATACCAGGTCAAGTATCGTTGTAAGCCATCTTATGATCCTCGTGCGATATCTCCAGGTCTCTCAATTCAAGTTGGTTAGAAGGTTTGTATGGCGAAAGCATCCGTGAGTAGCGTTTTCAAGCGGCCAGTATCAAAGGTCGTGGTTTATAAGGCGTCATGAGACAGTTCAATATTCGCTACGACATTTCATGTTTCAACTCGACTATAGGTCGATATATATTTATAGTGAGGTCAATCGAGCACTGCATGTTACATGGCCGTATCGATGTAACAGTGTCAGCATGAATGTGCATGATATGTCGTCAATCCTGTCTAAGGCAGAAGAGCGGTTTGGCGACCTGGCGTAGTTTTGGCACTACTATATGCATAATAACTGCGATCCGGGATCCGGGATACGAATATTACTACGTAGTAATTGTTCTGCCGCTATACGGTGTCTAGTCTATAAGACAAAATGAGTTAAAAATAAAAATACATTATAAAAAAAAACAAGCCTAGGGTAGTGAGATTTGTTGAGGGAGTAGGTGTAATCACAAGACGTGTTAAACGTTCATAAGCTGGAAAATTTAAAGACGACAAGACCTACGAACACTAGTAATTAGTAGATAATACGTTCACATTTTCGGCTCAGTGTTGGTCGATGGTGAATCATGGACATCTACTAATGTATAGTCTTGAGCACAATTTGAGCTAGACTTATCATCAGCTCGGTTTAGTGACGTCAGACCTCTATCTGAAACACCAATGCGTGTCAGCGCATGAAATACCCTCATGACAACCGTATTTTCGTTCCATACGTGCATAGGAGGCTTGTCATCAGGGATATTTGATACGTGGGCAAGACAATTATTTTCATTGGCCGATTCCGGCTCAAGAAGTGAAGTTGTCATGCCCTCCATATGCTGGTTTGGACAGCCTGATAGCTCTATCGGGCCATGAGACCCATATTTAGCGGCTATGCCAGCCACTCATAATTTACCCTTCCGCCAGCTGCACGTCTCCAGTACCTGCCTAAATGGAACGCGGGGCGCCACTCTTCGGTGAAACAGCTTATCCCGGTCGCGCTCATAAGCGTCGGTTGTTCAACAAACCAGCCTCCAACATCAACATTGTTCTATCACCAGACTGCATCGTATTCCCATCGCTGCAGTTATGGCTCCTTCTTCTCTGAGGAGCCTCCTATTGGGAGCTGTGGCTCTTTGGCCTGGTCTGGTCATGGCTTCCCAGAACTCAACTTACTCTCAGGCCGACCAACTACGGGCACAGCTAGCTCTCATGGGTGATCGACCAGATGGCTGTCCTCCTTGGTGCGTCAATGCGATTCCGAATCTCCACGAATTTACATTGCCCATACTGATATATCTATAGCTTCAACTGTCTCCTTCCTGCACATACATGTGCTCAATACGCTGGTTGTAATGAGTTCAACGGAAAATGCGCCTGTCCTGAGGGATTTGGCGGTGATGACTGCCTCGAGCCACGTGCGACCTCCTCCCGTTATCATCAGATAAAACTCGACTGACTATCTCTATTAGTGTGCGGCTCACTTCCCAAGGGAAAGGACCGCCCAATGCGATCTGGTGCATCGTGCGATTGCGACGAGGGCTGGACTGGCATCAATTGCAACGTCTGTACTGACAATAAAGCCTGCAACGCACTCATGGAAACCGGCGAAGGCGGTGTCTGTTACCAGAATGGTGAGGTTGTGAATCACAACTATCAGATCTGCGATGTCACCAACGAGAAGATCACGTCTTTACTCGGCAAGCAGCGTCCAGAAGTCACATTCACCTGCAAACAAGAGGATCAGACTTGCGATTTCCAATGTGTGTTCAAACCCTCCTCATTCGCGCACGCTGCTAACCTTTGTGCGAAGTTTGGGTAGATGCTATCGAATCCTTCTACTGCCATCTCTCCGAATGCGATTCGAGCGCCGATTGGGAGGAAGAGAAGAACACAACTTCCTACAAATGCAATAAGATCAGCTGCAGCTGTATTCCCGATCGAATGCTTTGCGGAAAAGATGGATCCATCGATCTCACAGACTTCCTTGACCAATCTATTCAAGGTCCAGGACGATTCGAATGTACTCAGAAGCATGGCGGTACTCACGACTGTGCTTTCAGAGAACCCGAGATGGACGCCTTGATTCTTGCCCTAATTGGCGACTCCAGCATTCTTCTTAGCTGCCACGCTGGTGAATGTCTCTACGAGACAGAGGTTCCAGGATATAAGCGACCCGTCAAGAAGATTAACACACCTCTTATTGCCGGCGTGATTGCGGGCTGCTCTCTCTTCTTGGTTGCTGTTATTATCTTGACATGGTATCTGTCAAGGCGCAAGTTGAGCTATGGGGCTATTCGTTTGGAGGACTCGGACGACGAGAGTACGAAACTGATGACCGACCACAAACCCGCTTCACTCTACTTTGACGATGTTGCGTACACTTTGAATGGTAAACAGATTCTTACTGGAATCCGTGGTATCTGCAAGCCTGGAGAGGTCACCGCCATTATGGGTGCGTCTGGAGCAGGAAAGACAACATTCCTCGATATTCTCGCACGAAAGAACAAGCGTGGACAAGTTCATGGCAACTTTTACGTCAACGGCGAGAAGGTCAACGATAATGATTACAAGAATGTTGTTGGGTTTGTTGATCAGGAGGACACCATGCTCCCTACCCTTACCGTTCATGAGACCATTCTCAACAGTGCTCTACTTCGACTTCCTCGCGACATGGGCCGTGCTGCCAAAGAACAACGTGTGGTTGAGGTTGAAAAGGAACTCGGCATTCATCATATTCGCGATTCCCTGATCGGTTCTGAAGAGGGCAAGGGGCGTGGTATCTCGGGCGGTGAGAAGCGACGTGTAGGAATTGCTTGCGAACTGGTTACCAGCCCTTCGATTCTTTTCCTCGATGAACCGACCAGTGGTCTCGATGCCTACAATGCGTACAATGTGGTTGAGTGTCTCGTCACTCTGGCGAAAACATACAAACGAACCGTCATTTTCACAATTCATCAACCTCGATCCAACATTGTGGCACTCTTTGACAGACTCGTGCTGTTAGC
Organism: Fusarium oxysporum f. sp. lycopersici 4287; assembly: GCF_000149955.1. Taxonomy (NCBI): domain Eukaryota; kingdom Fungi; phylum Ascomycota; class Sordariomycetes; order Hypocreales; family Nectriaceae; genus Fusarium; species Fusarium oxysporum. The sequence continues at coordinate 1,573,716 of NC_030986.1, forward strand.
ACAGGGACGTACCGTTTACTCTGGTCCTTTCAACCAATGTCAAAGTTATTTCGACGGAATCGGCTACGAATGCCCCCCTGGTTTCAATATTGCTGATTATCTTGTTGACCTTACCATGCATGCCGGCAGCACTCAATCTGTTGATAATGGCACTGTCGGCCTTGACAATAACAGTGTTGGGCCAAGCAGCACCCGTGCTATCAAGTCTGTGGCAAGCATATCAGGCACTACTTCGGGAGACGACGACGCCAGCTCGAGCCGACCTCAGAATCGACGTAGAGACTCGGTCAAGGTTCGCCAGGATCGCGAGCTCTTCACACGCAGAAAGACGGTTGACACTGCAGCCTCCTCAGATGCTGGAGGTGAAGACAACGGTGCCTATCGCCTTCATCAAAACCCTGTCGACTCTACTACCGCAACCCTTCTTGAAGACCCTCATGACTTGCCTCCAGCAGCAGCCACTGGTACGGACCTCGACATTATGACGCGTGCATTCATCCACTCGGAAATTGCTTCCTCAACACAGGATGAGATCCAACGAGCCATTCGCATCGCGCAAGATGCCAATGGCTCCAACGCAAATGGCTACACTGTTGAGGGACCCAATGTTCATGTCAGTGCTGTTGGAAAGGGCTATGCCCGAGTTGGCTACTTACGTCAGTTCATCATTCTGTCTCAGAGGACTTGGAAGAACTTGTATCGAAACCCGATGTTGATGCTTACCCATTTCGCTATCGCCATCGTGCTCGCCGTTTTTTCAGGATATCTCTTCTATGGTCTCACGGACGACATCCCCGGCTTCCAGAACCGACTTGGTCTCTTCTTCTTCCTGCTCGCTTTGTTCGGTTTCAGCACACTCACAAGTCTTAACGTATTCGCCACCGAACGACTTCTTTTTGTTCGCGAACGTGCCAACGGTTACTATGCGCCAGCCACTTATTTTGCGGCCAAGGTACTGTTCGACATAATACCTCTTCGAATCGTCCCCCCTATCCTTATGGGTTCCATAATCTATCCTATGACTGGCTTGGTGGCCGATTCAACGCACTTCTTCAACTTTATATTGGTGCTGGTACTCTTCAACATGGCTGCTGCGGCTGTTTGTCTCTTTATTGGAATTGTTTGCAAGGATGGCGGTGTCGCGAACTTGATTGGCAGCTTGGTCATGCTTTTTAGTCTTCTTTTCGCTGGCTTCCTCCTGAACCACGATGCCACTCCTAAGGGTGCTCTTTGGCTCCAGACGCTGTCGATTTTCCACTACGGCGGACATTTGCTTCTCAATCGAATGTAAGTCTTCAATGAAGCCATGTCCAACAATACCTAACACTCTACAGCTTCTCGGTGACACCCTCGAGCAAGGCGACCCTGAGATCCACGCCATTCTCAAGCGTGTAAGTCACTTTCCAATACACCAATTGATCCAATCTCACACCACGTCTTCATCATCTTGTCTTACGCTGCTATGCATTTCTTGCTCGTCGAAAGACGATAAATCAGCATAGAGGGATTGGTCATTGTGTAAGGCCTTAAAGTTAAGGGGAACGATGTAAGTGTCATTGCTTACGGTGATAATATACATAAGATGTATGTCAGGCATACGTGAGTCATACTGGGCGTTTGGATGGGGGCACGTTCTCGTTCTTTCCTGGGCTATTGTATCAAGTCTCACAATATATGTAGAATCGCATTTTAAAGTACATTTTGAATGCATACATGAGTCCGTGGTAGGCCGCTTGAAGACGTGATATTTGTCATAGTTACAGTAATACATGAATACAAGTTGTTTTTACAAGCCAAAGGGCATGATCTATTCCATCTTTCCACCAGTGAACTCCTCGGCAATTCTCTTCTGTCGCTTGACGGAGCGGTCGTACTCGGTTTCGTAAAAGTCCATAATCTTGGTGGATACTCCTGTTGTGGTTTCCAACATGTTGCCAATCGATGTTGGCTTGCCCCAGACGTCCCATGTGTTCTGGGCTGAACCATATCGGCCGATGTCAAATCCTTGCTTGTGGAAGAAGTCTTCGGCAAATATGGTCTCAATCTCTTCCTTGAGCTCACTCTCATTGACAATGAAGTTGGAGGCATTGATGTAGAGCTCCATCAACGCATCGCGGCGAGCCTCGCGCTTAGCTTCCTCAATGGCCTTGACCTTGACGCGGCTTTTATGGGCATGAATGAAGCGTTCAGGGTCAGGGTATGTCTTGGTGTCCAAAACTGCCTTCAGCACTGTGCTACGGGTGAGGCGATCGTCCTCTCGCTCGGGGGCCTTAACAGCCCGGTGGTTCTCGAGAAACTTGTGGCTCACACGCTCGTTCTGAACAGCATCACGACGGTTCCTTCGTACCCAAAGTTCCTTCAAACCAGTTTCCAGGTTCTGCCGACGGGAATTGGCCATTGTTTGCTTCCATTCTTGTGTTTCGTTCTTGGGTTTTTGCTTGTGGGCCGGCTTAGGAACGGTTTGCTTGATGTAATCGGCTCGAATCTTGCGGTCACCCTCCATACGAGGGAAGATCTCTCGAGGTACGGGGAGGTGACCTCTGACCCGGGGAAGTTTCTTCTCTTCGGACTGGGGTGGTGTAGGCAAGCGGATATATGAGGGAGACTCGGGAGGGACTTGTTCGAGAGCAGGAGCCGAAGTGGAAAAGGCTCTTGAGGCCACGAGGAACTGACGAGCAGCCGCCCTCGGGCATGAAGTTGTTAGGCTAAAAGACATTTTGAGAAGAGCCTCGGCCAGGTTGAGCACTGAGGAACTCGAGTTAGATCGCAATTGACGCCGTTCCCCCGTCGTCAAATCGGCTTCTGCAGAATCAATCACCAGCCTGAGAAAATCGACGTCGGATCAAATTTGCGGATTATCTGGTTCCGCGTGCGAGACCCCTGGCATTTTATGGCCCCGCCACCAACCACCGCAGGAGGTTAGTGGGGCTCTTCTCCTACTAAGAAAAAAAAAGTTCTGGAGGAATAAATTTCTGGATTGTTCATCTTCTTCCTCTCTCTTCGTCTTTCTTTGTCGCCAGTATCCTCGACCAAGTTCCGCCATTTTTTTTTCGCCATGGGTACTGGAAAGAAGGAGGCCACCCGGCGTGAGCGTCAGGGTAAAGGTGGTGATGGTCTCAACAATGTCAGAACTAAGGGAGAGAACTTCTATCGCGATGCGAAGAAGGTCAAGCACCTTAACATGTACAAGGAGGGCAAGGCGCAGAGAAACGCCGAGGGAAAGATTGTCAAGGCTGCCTCCTTTCAGTCGCGCGACATTCCTAACGCCCGCATCGAGCCGAACCGCAAGTGGTTTACCAACACCCGAGTCGTCTCCCAAGACACCCTCAACGCCTTCCGTGAGGCTATGGATGAGAAGGCCCGCGACCCCTACCAAGTTCTTCTCAAGTCAAACAAGCTGCCCATGAGCCTTATCAGAGATGGAAAGGACACTGAGAACGGTATCAAGCAGCACAAGGCCAAGATGACCGTCGAGACCTCTCCCTTCGCTGAGGTCTTCGGTCCTAAGGCGCAACGCAAGCGAGTCAAGCTTGGTGTTAGCAGCCTGGATGACCTTGCTGGTGACACCGAGAAGAGCATGGATACCTACCGTGAGCGGCTGGAACAACAGAAGCTTCTCAGCGGCACATCTGGTGATCCCGAGACTCTTGGAGACACTGATAAGCCTCTCACTATGTCGATTGAGCCTGTTTTCGACAAGGGTCAGAGCAAACGAATCTGGAACGAGCTTTACAAGGTCATCGATTCCTCAGATGTGGTTATCCACGTTCTCGATGCCCGAGATCCCGTTGGAACAAGATGTCTCAGCGTCGAGAAGTATCTCAAGGAAGAAGCCCCTCACAAGCACTTGATCTTTGTTCTGAACAAGTGTGACTTGGTCCCTACCAGTGTAGCAGTAAGTTTTTCTTCTTTCTTCATCTCCCTCCTCCTATACCCCAATGTTCTTTGTCAGGATTTGTCCCTTTATGTACCATGGGACCTGTCTGTTATAACATTGGGAGAATAACCGCCAGTCTCGACTGTCGTCAACGTCTTGTTGTTCGGCTGATGTGTGCCGTTTTGGTTACCATCATGAGACAGGCCAAGTGTCCGATTGAGTTGAAGTCTGCCTATGCCATTAACCAATTACGGGGCATCGATTGCATACTTCTTAGTGATGACACAAACATCTTGCCGCCTGCAATTTATGTTCTTTATCTTTATAACTTTGTTCGAATGCTAATTCGATGTAGGCTGGATGGGTTCGGAGTCTCTCTAAAGAGTACCCTACTCTTGCTTTCCACGCTAGCATTACGAACTCTTTCGGAAAGGGTTCTCTCATTCAGTTACTTCGACAATTCTCTTCCCTCCATTCTGATCGAAAACAAATCTCTGTTGGACTGATCGGTGGACCCAATACCGGAAAGTCCTCCATCATCAACACTCTCCTCAAGAAGAAGGTCTGCACTGTCGCTCCTATCCCAGGAGAGACTAAGGTCTGGCAATATGTCAGCCTGATGAAGCGGATTTACCTAATCGACTGTCCTGGTATTGTTCCTCCATCAAGCACTGATTCGCCCACCGACTTGGTTCTTCGAGGTGTCGTGCGCGTGGAGAAGGTTGAGCACCCAGAACAGTATATCCAGCCTCTGCTGAACCGGGTCAAGCAGCACCACATGGAGAAGACATACGAGCTTAAGGGATGGACAAACTCTACTGAGTTTCTTGAGCTCCTGGCCCGCAAGGCTGGACGTCTTCTCCGTGGAGGTGAGCCTGATTTGGATGGTGTAGCAAAGATGATTCTCAATGATTTCATGCGAGGCAAGATTCCATGGTTCACACCTGCGCCAAAAACTGAGGGTGAAGCGGACGGTAAGGTTGGAAACCGTGAAGGTAGACTTGGAGAGATGCCTCGAAAGCGAAAGCAGGAAGAGACTGTCGAAGATGAAGATGCTTCTGCCGAAGCCCAGCTTCAACGAGAGGCTGAAGCCGCTGAGAAGGCCGAGCAGGAGAGCCCTGATGGTTCCGATGAAGAATCAGAGTTTGAAGGCTTCGGCAGTGACACTGAGGAAGCACGATCAAGAAAGCCTTCGTTTGGTGCTACTGTGGATGGTGAAGATAGTGATGGTGAGAGCGCCGACAATGATGTGATATCTATCGGTGGCTCTGAAGTAGAGGATGAAGAACAAGAGGAAGAGGCACCTACACCTGCAGCTAAGCAGAGTAAAGGAAAGAAGATAAAAGGCGGTCCTCCAAACAAGAAAAGGAGGACATGATCGGCCTGGAGTCGATCAAGTTATCATAGTCTTTATCTTCATTCGAGGTACCTGCTTGCGCATCCTCAACCAAACCCTTAATGATACCCACGTTAATACTTGCACACCCTGAACTTCGCTCTTGAAGTGACATGACCTCTTTCTCAACTCAGATAAGCAGAATGGCTGTTGGCTTTGTCTCCAATGCCGCTGAGCTATGTCCTTTGTCTTCAGTTCAGGGTAAGTTTAAGTAGCTTCTAGTTATTAATTATAATACCACCTCTGCAGAATGAGAATAAATATAGTAGTAGACCAATGCTAGTTATAATATATAACTAAGACTCTATAGTTCTTAATATAAGTCTTTTAATGCCTGCTACTTGTTTAAAGACCAACCTAAGATACATTATTAGGCAAACTAGTATTTAATAATATAAAAATCAGAATACAAGGCATAGAAAAGGCTAAGAAGGCAAAAAGATTGCCTCCACACAGGATTGAACTATGGACCTTTGCATTACAAGTGCAACGCTCTACCACTGAGCTATAAAGGCGACTTGATAAAAGGAAATCAACAATTGGACTACAAGAAGCCGCATGCAGGGAGAGTTTGTGATTTTGGTAAAAAGATCAAAAGGATTGCCTCCGCACAGGATTGAACTATGGACCTTTGCATTACAAGTGCAACGCTCTACCACTGAGCTACAAAGGCAATTAGTAATCAGCGTGCTCAAAAACTGTAATATGAAGCCAGTTTGCCTCAAGATCTCCTCCCGCCCTCACTCGCTTCCAGCTTGTCTCTCTTACAACAACTCCAGTAGTCTCACTAACGAACATGTAGTATCATTATGTTTCATGAACCAGGAGACAAAACGTAATTAGTCTCTCGATAAAACCTGATATATTAGTCACTCTTGCAATGAATGCTTTCGTATCAATCTTGTTACACTTGTACTGTGAAAAGAGTAACAAATATGTCAAGCTGAAATATGACATTGGAAATCTCTCGCAGATACTGTTTTTTTGGGCCTCGCCGTTCAAATTGGAGATGCTGATGCTGTATGTAATAACTATTGCCCAATTGATACCCAAAATCCCAAATATGCACTGATAAATGGTGTAAAGACAACCCTGCCTTTTGCGGAACAGAAACGAACAGAAACAAGGTAACGGTAAACATTACAACATATCCGCTTCATTTGAACCCAACGCTGAGAGCTATCTCAGCTCTGAAATAGACATCTGAAGCTACCATAGTATAACGGTGTGGTTCAAGCTTGGGCACGTGGGACCAGCAAAAGGCAATTCCACAGCTCTGGTACGTATGTATTCAATCAACCTCACTCGACCTATGCGTGTACACTGCGCTATCGCATCTTCTGGCCGAGTGTATCGCCAAGTATCATCCATGCATCCTCGACATATTGCGGTATATCAACATGGACGATAGAGCCTTTGCCTCGCGGCCCGTATCCATTCTGGTCGTCTCTCATTCGTGGAATTTCGCCAACAAGTAGAGACATAAGCCGTTCCATACCCCAAAGACCGTTGGCTTGGTTGTTGTGAAACTCTGCAATGTCATACCGCAAGTAGGAACTGAGACCGCCCACCTGGTTTTGAGCTATAGAGTCTTGAACCGCCACCCTGGGCACGAAGGTTGGCCAGCCGGCAAACACAGGAGTATCGTCCATCTTATCAGAGTAAACTTGCTCAAAGGCAGCAACTGTACGCCGGCACATGGTTGGATCTTGAGCGACGACAATAGAATATGGTGATGTGTATCCATGCTGGTCTAATACCTTTCTCGTGAACACTGCATTTAGTGCACAATTTGTTGAGGCATCCTCGATCAAAATAGTGAACTTTTGTGTTGGGTGCTTTCCGGCGGTTATGAGGCTGCCCTTTTCAACTTCAAGGTGAAAGAATTGCTCGACAATGGTCTGGAAGACCCGAGCCTCTGGTTGTCCCTGAACTTGACCAGTAATGCTATTGTACTTGGGATGTCGAGCTACAGCATCATATAGCAATTGGGTCGAGTGCCCGATGCCACCGGTGATGACCAGAACCACCGGTTCATCTGCTACGGCAGAATCAGTCACTTGTTGGATCGATAATGTTCATCTGCTCTGTCCCCGCCATGAAAACCTACCCGTTGCCTCGACCAATTTCATCACCGATGATATGACTGTATCTACAATGGATAATATTGCAGAGCCGCACAAAACGACTACCGCCACAGAAACCGGGTTTGTCTTGACATTCAGCTGCTTCTTGGTCGCCGACGAGCGGAAGAGGGCGCGGTGCAGATCTGACAGAGTGCAGACTTGCTCATGAGCAACAAATTCCGAGATGATGTTTGCAGCGTCAGCCGCTTTTGAGACTTTATCTGGGAATATATCCATTGCATTTGATCGAAGATTTATTGGTCAGAGTCACGCGAGACAGGTGTCGACCTCAGTAATTAGTACAGAGTGGTTTAGAGAATTCGGCGTGAGCAAATGTTGACGAAGCGGAGTATCCGGAAACGGAAAGTCCGGTTGGCGATGGTAACAATTCGCAGCGTGAGGTCTCCTTATGTTTTGATATCGAGGAAAACTTTAGTTTGATGCCCAATCTAATAATGGTCTCGTAACTGAGTTTTGTTTCGTGTATAATCGAGTTGTTGGGCATATCATGTATCGAATCCCAAGTTCAAGTTCTTACAAGCACACGATATCCATAATGAGCTGAGCCATAGGAATTTTGAGAATCAGGAAGGATTGAATAGCATGGATAGTTTTATTTGCACCTCGAGTGTTCATATGTGCACCAGAACCGTCTTCATAGAATAAATTGAGAGTTACAGCCTCATTTCTCCGTGTTCAGGTCACCAAGAACACTCGCTCGTACCATCACATGGGGATGTTAGTGAATATTGATAATGAAAGAACTGAGAAAGTATCTCGCAGGTTTTGCTAGATGAAGATGTAGTGGCGATAGAGACTCGATGCGGGCTTATTTCTTCGCGAAGGGGCTTGAGACTTGATCCTGCTCTCTTCTATTACAGACCAAGTATTGAGGAGTTCTTTCATCCAAGAAGCCGTTCAATTGTTCGGAACTCTCTCCTTTTAGAACACGATAGGCAGACATCAGCACTGTTCAGTCGATTGCAAGACATGGAACAAAGCCTGGCCAGCGATTCAGAAACGCCAAGAGAATTAGATGATTCTAATAGCCTTTTAAGTTCATGAATTAAAAGGGGGCAGACTATTATTTCCAGTGTTGAAATAAGCGCTACTCTAATGTTGACAGCATGTTCAACTTCTTAACCAACATTACTGAACTTAGGAAAGAACCACCTACAGGAGTAAACTCCTTGTTATAGTCATGGCTCAGGTGAATCTTACCCCACAACCTCTTCTCAACATCAGTATCTGAACTTCTGCGTTGCATCACCCGAAGGAACAAGACGCGCTAAAAAATACCTTCGAGGTAAAGTTCAGTCGCGGGTTTGCTAGGCAGAGACGGAGGCCACTGCGTGCCTTACATCCATGCCTCGCAGTGGCAGCTGAAACGGCTGCCACTGCGAGCTCAGGATCTCTGCCAGTGACATTTGTCACTCAACGCATCGTTTAATAACGGAATAGCAGTGTAAGGTAAGTAAACAACAATGTTCCCCTACTTCGGACACATTAATCTTGTCGGCTCTCTCCGTACTCCTCTTCGTTTGTTCACCTTTCATCCTCTTGTTCTGGTTGTGGGTATCGTGTCAAGAACATCAACACCAACTTTAATTTTCTTCACCTATCACCTATCAGCCACCACATCCCTAGAGAAGCCTCACGCGTAGCAGACGAACTTAAAATGAATGGTATCTCCGCACCTGGAGAGCCTCAGGTGGTGCGCAACGGCCTACAATCACCTCCTATCAACACCTCGAAAGACATGGCAAGCCGCCTCGCATCCAAACCCCACGATGCCCAACCCAACTATGATGTTATGTCAACTGGATCGAATATGGTATGTATTTTACAGTGGTAATCGCTTCTGCGAAAAGAGACACTTACCATACCTCTAGAAGGCGAGCGGAAACCTGATCGATGCAACTGACGATTTGGCCAACATCGGAGACAATAATGCTTCTTAGGGTTCGTTTACCTCCATGGCTATAGCTCTGCCTTTTCAACGCTAACAAGTACCAATAGTAGGAGCATACAGCCCGTCCTCACAAGGTACTATCCAAGACTGCATCACTGTGGCTCCCCGTCATCCTAAGGCGCATATGGCGCGAGGGAGCTCATCCGCTGCTCTTCGGCGAGGTGAGGACGGTCCGAAATACGATCTCACAACACTTGCGAATCCTATCCGACCAACTAGTGGACCTCGTGTCCCGATGTTTAATCTGGAACAGGTTTATGACATCTTCAATGACACCCGTTGGGGAAATCAACAAAGCGACGCAGTGGGGGAACAGAATCCCACCGAGCGTCGCCAAAACAACAAAACTGCTCAGTCTAGAGCCTCGAAACAAACAAAGAGAAACCCCCTTGGACCTCGAGCTGGCTCGGGAGTCTCCAAGACACCCCGTCTGCACAAGCAGCCTGGCACGCAACTCAAGCGATCTAAGAATCCTCGGGGGAAGAACCCAATCGATGTCGTTGCTAGAGGAGCCTCCTCAACCCCCAGCAGCCCAAGCGACCCGGCCCCTTACTACGAAGTTGCTCGCGCTCCCAATCTCAGCAGACCTATTCCCGACTTTGACCCAGCTTTGATTTCTACTTGTCCTAAGCCGCTATCGCCTTCAGAGATGTTAGATGGAGAAAAATTCTTCCTCTATCAGATGGCCACGGCTCGTCATCTGGCCTTCAACGGAGTTTCGGGCCCATACCAGATTGGCCACTGCTTGTGCGACGTCCATAAGGCAACCGGGAATCTAGTCAAGTTTGCACGTGCCTGCACCGCTCCAAATAGCGAAAGATATTGGCGCCATCTCATGACAAATGCGTCTATAAAGGCTCAAGATGGGTCCAGAATGGCAGGCAAGCCAGTTGCACTCTCAAATGGAGCCCTGGTTTGGATGGCAGACGAGGAGGGCAAGATTATAGCTCCCGAATGGACATTCAACGAGCCCCAATTCTTGCCTGGATCCTCGGACGACCAAGAAATGGGACAGTATCCGAAGCAAGCTCAGCAGGGGACCAACCCAATCCATCCTGGACTCAAGACTACTAGCAAAGATCCTTTTTGGTGGTGAACGACACAATATCGTTACCAAGTTGCATGGACGGAGCGAAGAGCGTCCCAAGAGAATGTTCGTGCACATGCCTGGAAATGGACACATTCAAGCTTGGCCTTGTGCTCGAGTCTCTTCAGTCTTTGTGTTCATAAGACAAATCTCATACGGAGTAGGAGTAAAGAACTGTGCTTGGATTGTTTTGACCCGGAGGGTCTTGGTTTATACGTTGATGCATGGTCGAAACTCGTTGTTAGTTGATCTCTGGAGTTGGACTTACTCGATTTTGAGTTTTGATGAAATTCTACCAGGTCATGTTAAGTAGCAATTCCTAGAATTGGAAGCAGGAATGTGTTTCTATCATTACTAGTTAATAATAATGCTAATTGTCAATGAATAAGTGGTAGTTGTCAAAACAAGTGGCTATGATTGATGATTACGGAAGAATTGCGCACCGACCTCAATAGCATCATCGAAAAAAAGATGCCCACCCTGACGTTTGTCTGTCAATTGACGCCACTTTTGCTCTATACTTCCCCGCCAACGCGCAGTCTTTGTCAATTGTCAACTCTTTTTGTTCACATTTTGCGTCTATCTATCACTGTCAGACAAAATGGGCTCTTCGTCTTCGAAAGTCGCTAAAGGCGCAGCGCGAAAGTATCCTGTTCGAGCTCCTGGAGCTGCTGTCCCGCAAGCAGTAGCACGTCAACCAAGGGCAGAGGCACCAAAACCAAAGTCAAAAACCTTGGGGAACAGCGCCAAAGACGACGGTAGATCGATTGGAACGTATCATGTCTACTGCAACATCTAACTCGTATGTGTAGCTGTTCGCGCTGACGCTATGGACCCCGACTTCCCAACCGGCGACTTCTCACGCCGTCTACACCAGATGGGAATTGCTGACTCGAACCCTACATATTCTCCTTCGTCTACAGCCGCGACCCCTCTCGGACCTTCAGCTCCTCCAGGACCTAGCTTTGCACCGAGTCGAAGCAACCCAACCCTCGTAGCGCTCTCAGCTCGAGATCGACTACAAGACGAAGCGGAGGAAGATTTTGCAAACATGGGGCGCGAGGGCCGACGATTCCTCGATATGAGGACGTTGGTGGATGCTATGAAGTTCCGCGATCGAGGGATACCCGAGAAGGAGATTGAGTCAAGATTAAGGATACAACCTGGGCTGTTGAGCAAACTTGGACAGGAGAAGACCTTTTCGCATGTGACAAGTCCGAACTGAGGGCAAGGAACGAGGGAATAGATGGAAAGCCGTCACGATATCCGCAAGGACCGATGTGACAAGTGTATTACGATTGTACAATATCATGTTTCTCCTCACTCAAGAGATAGCAACAAACGATACCCGAGAACATGCCTCCAAGGCCTAGGTTGCTGCGACTGAATTGCTTTGGCCTAGAACCTACGTTCTGCAACATGGCTCTACCACGCAGCATGGCCACCATCCATGCGAAGGTCAGCACCCGTCATGAAGCTACTCGCATCACTCAAAAGAAAGACAGCAGCACCGCGATACTCTTCTGGGGTGCTTAGACGGCCGAGCATGTTCTCTTTGGGCCACCTCTCACGACGACCAGGATAGTCGTTGAAGAGATTTTGAAGCATCTGGGTTAGAATGTAGCCAGGAGAGAGGGTATTGACGCGGATGCCGTGTTCTCCCCATTCCATTGCAAGATTACGGGCAAGCTGTACGACTGCAGCTTTGGAGGGGTTATAAACGCTGATAAAGTGTTAGTAGCTGAACATCATGATCCGAAGTCGTACTTACGGCGCGAGCATGCCCTTGTTGGCGATGGTTGCGCTCATACTGGCAATCATGACAATACTACCAGGTTGTTTAAGACGAATCATCTGACGAGCAGCTGCTTGGGCAGTCATGAAAGCCCCGGTGAAGTTGATGCTCATCATTCGTTCGGTTTCTTCCATCGAGTAGTCAATTGCTGGTGTTTCGTGGTTGATACCCGCAGCAGCGATGAGACCATCTAGACGACCTGCGCCATTGGCGATATCTTCGAAGATGCGATTGAGATCTGGGACATCTCTTACATCGACTTGATGGTAATGAAGTGAGGTACCAAGTTCACGCGCTCGGTCTGAGACTCGTGAGAAGTTGGACTTTGGATCCTCAACTGGCGAGGGCAGTCTATCAACGGCGTGGACTATTATACTCAGAATTTAGCAATTGATATACTCTTAATGGTCTCTCTCACCAGTAGCTCCGGCTTCAATAAGAGCTTCAATCTGAACAAGACCTAAACCTCTCGCGCCTCCCGACACGACAACGGTTTTGTCTTTGAGGCTGAACTCTGGTAGAAGATGAGGCTGACCCAGTGCCGCATTGTGTTGAGAAGGAGTGCAGTGAAAGGCACGAATAGCCACTGGGACATATCTCGTTGTTGGGCGAGGAAAAGCTTGTCTCTGGAGAGGCTGACGAGCCAGTGTTCGAAGGATGGGAGAGAACTTGTTCATTGTGGAAGCTTATGAGGCTGGCGATACCACAGATGCTTACATATATTCTAGGATAGACTACGTTCAGTGGTAGCTCGGGGTGCTTTTGTACCAAAGTCAATGGCAGCCATTACATGCGATGGCCACGAGGGGAATGCTCAGTACGGATAGATTCTAGTTGCATCAGTGGCGGTTCTTCGTCACCTTTACCGCACTCCGGAAGAACAAGTCACGGGGGATCTTTATGCCCCAGAATGGGAATCATCATCAATTCAGACATTGTCGAGGGTGTGTATGAAGAGAATGTGCCTCGGTCTTGCAGAATGAAGTCGATGACAGGCCAAGCTTTCCTATCCCCGGAGCCACTAGGACGTTATTGATGATCCCGGTGAGGCTCGGGTTTCCTTGCAGAGTTAAATCAGGTCCTGGCTGAGCGAGGATCACCGTCAGCCATTTGACTCCCTACCTCCCTGGCTTACACTTGATCTCCAGCTGTGTGTCAAGGTTTAGGTGCAAGTTTGATGAGCATATACTCTAACATGAATGTCTCCCTCAGGGCATTGGCTGTCCTATGGCTCCAGGATAGCAGAAGTCAAAAGAGAGATCATTGCTGAGGATGCAAGTTACAGCATTTCGGGTGATGGTTGCGTTACGTGGGGAATCGGGCGGAGTCACCTCCGGATCTGCACCCCGCCCCCAGCTTTTGAGCTTCTCTCTCTATGAACAACTCTCCAGCTGCATCTCAGCTCTTGAACTCAATTAGTCCTCCCGCAGTAGCTTTGGATCTGGCATAGAGTGGAATGCTAACTTTGGTGATGGTGGTGCGTTCATTTGCTAAGACTGCGAAGATCTCAGGTTGGTATTCTCTCGACAATCTTGACACAGGCTGTTGATGCATGGACTTTCAGCTCTGGCCATCGAATGAACGAGGGTCAATCTGAGGCCTTGTACCCTCCAGATCGCCTGGATATGCGCTGGTCACGGCCGGCCTCTATATGGATACCGGTGCTACACCGCGTCACGAGGTATCGTTGAAAAGAGGAATCCCGTAGAACGAGGCCCTCTTCGTTTCGCTTCCTCGGTGTGGATTGCACCGAGGCAGATATCAATACTGTGATTTGCCTTGCTCAAAATAGATCTACACAAGGTTCATTAGTTTGTGACGAAAATCTTGGTTATTCCATCATCGATGATACATAACGTGGACATATCTAGAAACACAACTAATATATCAGTATTATCTCAACAAAGAGGGGCAAATCTGATCGAGATTTCGATCCCGGTAGACACCCAATTGGTATTTCTCAAAACAAGCCGGAAACAACTAGCGCAGATGATATTGGTTGTCGAAGGTAGTGTCAATGGTTCTTGCGTGGAACAATATTTACATACTTGGAGGAGCATATGATGGAAAGTGAGTGGGATAGAACGCCCCCGCGTGCTGGTTCTATCAATTAATACTTGTTCCTAAAATTGCCGAAAAGAGTTTCTTGCATTTGGGAACGAGACCTTGTGGACAATGCTCGGGATGCCAGCTGGCATAACTACTTGATTGCCTAATATGGGAACCCCGAAATCTTCATGATGCGACTATAAGCATTGTACATCGAATTCGATCACAAATCCCCAAGATTAGACAGAAAGTCTACAAGCATCTGACTCCTTGGATTTGAAGTAGTGGCCATGCATGAAGGTTACCTGGCTTAAATTTGTCGTACACGTGAGCCACAGAATCCAGCAATGGCCCATCATGACTCCCATGCGCAGTATCCTAGAGCTCTGAAGCCAGCTGATCTGCCGCTGGATGTATTCCTGAAGAAGTCCAAATTAATACTGAGATTGGCTTTTCCTAGACCTTGCATCAGGTTCCCATCTATGGACGACCGCCTGTTCTGACAGAGACCCGATATTCTACCTACCAATGCACACCATGATAGCTGACTGGGGAACAAGGACCATCTGTGAGTTAATGCACTTTATATTACCAGGAACTGAGAACATTTGAGGCCTAGATACGGTAAGCTTTTACAGCAGGACATGGATCGTCAACGAAGCAAAGGAGTGACCGGCATCTAAATTATCATGAGAACTGCCAACAATCTGAGTTAAATCGCAAAATCAAGAGGATGCATTAACGCCTTTTTCCAAACCTCCAAGCATGGCAGTATGCTGTTTTTGTGTCGCCTCGGTTCGCGTGTCCTCTGTCACGACCTCCAATGAGGCCTTCGTCAGCCGTCAACAAAATGCTCAAAAACAGAAACATATGAACGAGATAGCCTCTAACCACATGTATGACTCCCAAAACCTTTAGCGTTAGCCTTTTGAAGTTGCCTTGCACCAGTCTTATGCCTTGTTTCATTTCCACCGCAGATGGGGTTGTCGTCTTCTAAGCACTGTCGATCCACTGGTAAACAGTGACCAGCGTGGTGTAGACCATGGCGATGAAGCCAACAACCATGACAACAATGTCAATGACCTTGGCCCTGGTTGTCTGAGCAGCTCCCTTGTAGTGCAAGTACGCTGGGTAGATGTAGACCAAGGGAACACAGGCAAAGCTGCCAATCAACGCCACAAACTTATCCAAGTCACTGGCACCAACTATACTGATACCCACGCATACGCCTACAAGAAGGGTTCTGAGAGCATTCTTCTTCCACTTGATCGCAGCACTCTTCTTGCCAGTTGCACGCTCACCAAAAACTGAGGTCTCGATGATACGGGCAGCTGGGAAAAGCTGGACAGGATCTCCAGCGAGAACGGCAATCGAATACAGGAACTGGACTGCGTTGACAAGAGGAGAATCCTGAGGAAAGTTGGAAATGACTTGAATCTTGGTGTCCTCGCCAAAAGTCGCATAGCAGAGTGCTCCCACAGAGGTGAAGATGATCGTGATGATAAACATGACCAAGTAAAGGAGGTTAGGGAAGTGCTCGGGTCTCTTCATGCTTGACTGAATGGGCAGAATAAGTCCAATTCCTTCAAAAGTGAAGATACCTGAGCCAATGGTCAAAGTGAAATCTCTTGGGTTGAACAGCTTCACAGTCGAGTCCATGCCACGCTGAGAAAGGGCCGCAATGTCGTAGTACCAGATGTACACAATTCCAATCAAGATAAAGACATCAGCGAGGAGGGCGGCGGGTCCAAGTTTTGAGATGTTTCGGATCAGGGCAAGAGGAACAAGGGCGACCAACTGCAAAGCAATCAAACTGGGTACATTGAACATGAACTCGCGGTGGTTGGCGGTCACGGCGTCAAGAAATGCATAGAGGTTCTCAGCTGTAAAGATGAGACCAGCGCATACAAATCCAAGCTGGGAGATGGCAATCGAAGCGAGAACGAGACTTCTGAATCGAGGTCCAACAATGGCTTCACCTAGTTCTCCATAACCGCCTCCGTAAATCTGTCGACAGTCAAGAAGCAGACGGAAACATCCGCAGTTGACAAGGGACAATACAATGAGGGTGATTGACGAGAACAGGATGCCACCGTTGCGGAACGCCTTAGGCAAGAACATGATTCCAGTTCCGATGAAAGCCTTGATGAGGGTGAAAAACGTCTTTGTGGTTGTAGCGTCGCCCGTCTTGCGCATTCGTTTAGTGCTTCGTCTTCTGCCAAGGAGAGGTCGAAGTTCAGGTGGCTGTTCCACATCGCCGTCTTCTCGATCGTCAATGGCAGACTCGTCCTCGCTATCAGCATCTTCGAGATCTTCGCCGGCAAAGCTTCCATATAGATCGAGGAAATCGACAAAGTTCTTGGCGACAATTGTGTAGCCACTCATGCGTCTCTGTCGGGCACGGCGTTGAAGGTGGTATCGTCGAAAGCCGCCGGGCTCTCGCTGTTCGGAGTGGCTCAATTCGTCTTCGGCAGCGAGGGGGGGAGGTGTGTGGTGGGAAAAGGTGGCAGCGCGGCGGAGGGAGTTGGCTCGAGCCTTGATCTTGAACATGTCGCGATGCATGTCGCCTCCTTGCAAAAGGAGCGAAGATTCGACGGGGTCTCCTGTAGTGTCGTTGTTGTCATTGCTGGCAGACCCCGAAGCAGAAGGGTTGGCTGGACCAAAGGCAACGTCGGGCTCGGCGGAGTAGCCATCTGGGAGATGCCTGTCGAGGATGGCAGCTTTTCGCTTGCTCGTCTCGCTGCCCAAGCTACTGGGTGTTCCGTCGAAATTGGCGAACTCAGCCATGATTGTGGATTGTCAAGAGGAGTTTTACAGTCGTGACGTAGCTCCTGCAGAGCTTTATGGCGGTGCTGCAGAAAGGTAAACAGTGAATGGCAGAAGATGGAGTCTTAAAATGATCAATCACGAGTAGTCTTCAGCTGTGTTAGCCGTCACTGCAAGCGTCAACAGACATCCGCTGGCGAGGAGAAAGGTAATTGTATAGTTTCAAGGAAAACATTGAAGACGGCGAACAGTCAAGTGCCTCCAGGTTGGGTTGTTCGGTTGTTGTATGACAATCGGGGCCGGTGAATGTCTCTCCCGGTACGCCAAGCTCCTTGAGGCTTGGGTCAGTGGGGTCAGCGATCCACATGCATCAAGACAGCGCAAGTAGTCGATACCTTTTCAGCCCCATCTCCCAAAACGAAACTCTGCTATCTGCTAGGTACAGCACAAAGTAAAAGTTACTTGGCTCGATCGCTTCCATCGGGAGCTTGATGCAACCACCTGAACACCATGCTCGACATTCAACCTGCCTGATTTGACATCACCGAAACTTCCAGAGAATACCAAGACTGAATGAATCCTTTAGTTTCCTCGTCTCTAGAGCGAGGGAATGTGCAACATCAATAGTAAGGACCGTAGCAATAAGATATTGTAGCATTCCAAGGTTGCACCAAGCACACAAATATGTGTTTGCTAATGACATGTTTTCTTTACTGCTGTTCCAATTTGACTTAATCAAGCGATGCTTTTATTGCTCATCAAGCAACAGAAATGCACGGATATTGTCGGCCTCAAAGACTTGACCTCGATGATAATCGGATGTTCTGAATGGCTTGTGGCAGAATACAAGCTTTGAAGAATCCGGCAGTTCATCCATCTACTTCTGATGTTCTACCTCGTTCAAAAGAGTGTCAGGGCGAATTGGACAGTACCATACCCAATGGACAGTTAAGCCCAGCACCTACGAGTTTACCGAAGAAAAGCCGGCCGAGTATGGCAAATTTTCTCCTCAGGCACGCAGTGCTAAACCCAATACGCTTGACGCGCCTGTCCTTTCGCAGCCACCAGAAAGCTCACTCATCAACCTCAAATTCGACCCCCAAACTCATCACAACCACTCAAGATGAGCTTCGTCCACCTTAATCCTCGCCCCATGCTGGAGAAGCTTGTCGGGAACCCAGTTCTTGTCCGTCTAAAATGGGGCGAGGTTGAGTACAAGGGAACGCTGGTTTCCATCGACAGCTACATGAACATTCAGCTTTCCGGCACCGAAGAGTACATCGAAGACAAGCCTACTGGATCACTGGGCCAAGTATTGATTAGGTATGAATTTTTGCCCATCCTCCCTTTTCAGACACGCGGTGCTAAACCACGAAATACAGGTGCAATAATGTGTTGTGGGTGCGCGGTGCAGATGCAGGAAGCGACGCTGATGCCGCTATGACCGGTTAATCTGCGTCAGCAGTGAAGGAATTGTGAGAAGGAGAGGAATAAGACACGATGCTCTTGAAGTTTGTTGAGCTTTGGGTCTGATACGAATCT
Organism: Fusarium oxysporum f. sp. lycopersici 4287; assembly: GCF_000149955.1. Taxonomy (NCBI): domain Eukaryota; kingdom Fungi; phylum Ascomycota; class Sordariomycetes; order Hypocreales; family Nectriaceae; genus Fusarium; species Fusarium oxysporum. The sequence continues at coordinate 1,592,326 of NC_030986.1, forward strand.
AATTCCCGGGGGATCGACACGACACCGCCTCTTCAACTATCATCAAGCCTACGTAAACCATGTATCTACACATGGCTCGCCACGAGGTAGCACTTATCGAGTTGTTTTCAAAACCTAGATCTTAAGCTTCAGGCGGACGGTCCATGACGGCCCACAGTTTGGCAATGTTTGCTATAGTTATAATCTAATCACAAACTATGAAGATTACCATGGTGTACCAAGAAACAGGTCTATGAGTGTGTTGGCCAGCGTTTAGCTTCGCCCTCTTCTGCAAGCAACCCAATGCCCCTAGTACTTCCCCAAACAATGCCCACACCAATGTCAGCGAACATTCAGAATCCCTGCTTGTTTAGGACCAAGTGAAAACAGCACATTTTTTCGATAAGCGCCTTTCGCATCTAGGGTAGATTCTGGCCGTACAGAGGAGCTGGAACCAGTCCAGGACCGCTCGAGCAGAAACTTCGGCAAGTTTTTTATGTAGCTGTTGATGACAGCATACTAGAATGAATGAACGCATTTGGGAAACTCTTCGTTGAAACTTCTCAAGTCACCCTTCCATCCATCTTTTCAGCGTCTTGCCCGAGGGACCCCAGTTATTTGACGTTAAGTTTGCCCTTGGGTCGCCAAACCGTTCGTTTTCTTCGAACATGTCTCGAGGTCTTTTCTTTGAGTCATCTTCTGTTGATTCAAACATCGGTTGAGATATACCCTGATCGGAGAGGGCACTGTAAGAGAGGTGGTGACCTAGCACAGCTCTTCTGTCTACTGGGATACTGAATGAAGGGAGTGCATGCTCTTCTGTTGCGGCTGACCAAGTCTCTGACGCTACGCTCTTGCAAATCATTAGCTCCGAGGTATTTATCTTCTTTGTGTAAGCAAACTCAGCTTTTGCAACCTGTAGACTCTCGAAGTATCCTGCGTTTTTCAAAGCTGCCTCTACTTGGATGTGGAGTTCGATATACAAAGCCTGGCGTGATGCATATGAAATATCATGGCTCATAAGCAGACGAATTGCAGTGTCCATGTAGACCCATGTGGCAACCCACGGGTACCAGAAGACCTGGTCTAGGCTCGATATGCTTAGATTTCTCGCGAAACTACCAGGATGAAGATGGGAATTATGATGGCGTCGTAGGTGCTGTTTAGAATTTGTGCCAAATGAGGGATACCCACTTCGTTTAGAAGACTACAATATTAGTAATTTGATTTTGGGCGGTCTCATAAATATACGATTTAGGTAGAGTTTGCCGCCGAGATGGTTGGCAGACCCAAGCGTAAACATGCTGTCCAAGACTAGCCACAATCAACGGTCGAATTGTTTGCAGCCAACTATCAAACAAGTCCTAGAGTTGCATCAGTAATACAGCGGCCATAGTTTCAGAAATTCGTACCCCTGATCGTTGCTTGTGCTTGGGAGCCAGCTGTGGCCAGTTGAAAAGTTGATTGAAGCTGAAGAGATTAGCCAGAGACGTGATAGAAGCATCGCACACACCCGTTTCCATTGCAACCATTGAAGTCAGCACACTTCTAACCAAGCTGCTAGTAGCCCGGATGCCACTCAGTATGCCGGCACCATCGTTGATACTGCTAATAGGTGGTTCTTGTCCGCACAGAGCGAGTACTGAATAGCCATTAAGCCAGGACTTAGCCACAGCCTGGGCGGAGACACCAGTGATATATGTCTCGCGGTTCGCCTCCTTCACCTTCTCTGCCTCACTCAAAACCTCTTCGCGGGTATAATCCTACCACCCAGCGAAAAGAAGATTGATGTGGGAATGGACGTCGTGTGTTGGCGTGGTAAGGCAGCTGTTGGCTTTTGTCCAGAGGCTCGTTTTGCATCGCATGAAGACACGGTCTTCATCGTCATCGACGCTTATGACTCGCATGCTTTCCCCCACGTTGACGATTAAGGAGGGCACGAAACCCGAAAAAAGCGATAAGGCAGCGTTCGGTTTGATCAGTGAGAGAATTGTGAAACCGCTGAGACAACATGTTCTGTTGGCCGCTCAATTTGCTGAAATCTGGCACAAAGCTTCCGTGGATTGTGAAAACCTTGTGAAGAGAAGCAATCTCAGGATATCGCTTATGTAGTATATAGAGAAAAATTCCAAGGAGTGACTGGCCGTTCTGCATTTTTCTGCACCCGTTTGAATGGGTTTATTGGCGCGGATGTTGATCCAACTAAGCGGACAGTGATCCGGGTGGTGGGATCACTGCATCTGAGGAAAAATATCCAATCTTGTACGCTGCTCTCGTACCCGTGTAGTCGAAGCTCCTCAATTGTTTGCTGAAACTGCCTGGCTTCCATCGGCCACGATCTGAAATACGCAACGGAGCCTGCTTCAAGCTTCGGGGACAATTTTGTGCATTGCTCGATCTTGATGATCTTTGCTAGCTGATCGTCACTTGTTAGCATTGGGTGATTGAGCCAGTCGCGCATGGCGGTTCCGACCCCGTCATCCTCTCCATATGAAAGGATTCTATAGGCAATTAGTTCATCAATATCTGTTGCCAAGCCAAGTTGGGTTCGTAGAAGCTGCTGAGGAATACGCCCATCTCCTAGAGAAGACATGGAGTAGCTTCTGCATCGGGTAATTATCTTCTTGCGCTGTTGTATTGCTCCTCCAGAAAAGCTGGCGGACCTTCTCCGAGACGAAAAACTGCCCATAATGGTTAATGACATTGGCGACTTGATGCTGTTACGCCATTTGCAAACAAAGTAAAGAATGCCCTGGCGACTTGAAATCGTGGAGCAAGTGTGTAGTCACAAGATGGACAAGGGGAGGAGGTGATTAACTTTTATAAGGTGAAGAGTTGAATGAGGCTTAAAATTATATTTAAATTCTTGAGAAAGAAAGAATGGGAGGAAAAAAGCCAGGTTTAAAAACATCATAGGTAGACAGTGAGATTACTGATATGTACACCTTTTGCGACAAAATTTTACAACCAAAGTCAAGGTGGCCGAGTGGTCTAAGGCGCTGCACTCAAGATACGGTCTTACCCAGTTAACTGGGGCGTTTTGCAGTATCGAAAGATTCTTGGGTTCGAATCCCAACCTTGACAAGAAGTTAATTTTTTTTATCATCTAGGCCATGGTATCACATCATCATGAATATATACTATTTACTGCAGTTTCTACATCAATTAAGTCAAGATGGCCGAGTGGTCTAAGGCGCTGCACTCAAGACTAGGTCTTCCCTAGTTAACTAGGGCGTTTTGCAGTATCGAAAGATTCTTGGGTTCGAATCCCAATCTTGACAAAGAATTACTTTTTACTTTTTTCATCATCTTATAGTGTCTAAATAGTATTTACAAATAAAATTATTATTTCCTATAATTACTAAATATACAATAAGATACTAAAAATACTTAATAGTTTTACTTTTAATAAATATAAGTAATATTTAAAATTATAAAATTCCCTAAGATTATAATTATATTATAAAATTAGAGTTATATCCTATTATAAATAATATATAAAAGAACATATTATTATAGTCCTAGTTGCCTCATTATCTATATGCAATTACATCGATAATGAATTATGAAATGCCTCGACCTTTTCTTCATGCTCTCGACTCCCCCTGTCAACGGCTGGAGGCCACGAAAGCTATCATGTCTGGCTCCTCGCTGTTGCTTTAGCTGCGGTATTACAATCAAACATACAGAACACAGTTGTTATGTCGGTGTCTAAGTTGATAAGAGTACCCAGCGATAAAAATCAAGCCCACGCAAGAGACAAGAAGAGAACATATCAAAGAGGTATTCAAGGATGAAGTTCACAGAAGACTGCTCGTGGTGTGTAACATAATGCCTGAATTGGAGAATTCAGGCGGTAATCCTCTGAAAACTCCTGAAAATTAACCTTGTTCTCAGGGCATTTACAGGTGGCAAATGCTTGCGCGAGCAATGTTGGCTGACTCCGGGGAAGCTCAACAGTGGGTCTCTGGAAGCGGGGGTGAGAGCTGGGGCCGCCGTTCCTAAGTGCCGCGAATCTGGGGAAGCGGGTCTTTAGCGGGCTTAGTGGAGATGCTTCAGGGGGCTCGAGGACCCTCTGCATGCTAGCGCCAGTGATTAATGGACGGCACGCGACTTGTAAGAGTGCAATGAATCGCCGTAAGTTGTAGGGGGGGAGAGAGGGTTTGAAATCCACGACAGAAGTACTTGCAAGGAATGTCACCGACAAGTCATCCTGCATAGACGAGCGAAAGGAGCAGGCGACCAGACACCGTTTCCCTGCCTGGCTCCTGCATCTGCCCTCTGTTTTCAGTAACTGTGCCGCACATTGTTGTTTTGGTGGTACCTTAGGTGCTGTTGAGATTATTGAAATTGAGATGGCAAAGCTGCGTACTACTACCCACTTCATGACTGTGATGCACTAAACATGAGATTCTTATCCCTCTTGATCAATTGTTTCTGAATACTGGGCTGACACTTGCATTTTACGCAACACACGAAACGAAGCAGGGTCGCATTTGTTGATTTTACTGCGTAGAAAACATGCCACTTCCTGCTTGCCTTAACCGGCGGGGTTATGGAGTTTCAGTCACCCAGTGTCGGCTCCAATTTCTTTGATTTGATTTCATTTGATTTGCCTCCCTGCAAAAACCACGTAGTCACATTTCCCTGTATTCTACTACTACGTAACCATTTCGCTGGATCAAGAAGCGCAATCTTCACAGCGAGGTACTGTATTTGATCATGTTGGAAGTCTGATCAAAAACCGAAACATCTAGATCAATTTCGAGGATTGCTTCGCTGCCATTTCTCTCAATCCGGGATGACACTGCACATCTTGCTACAAGACAACCAAATCAACAAGCCACCATCTCGCTTAGAACAGCTGAATCTCGACTCGCAGCGACCCTCCCGCAGCAGGACCTCAATCTCCTGGATCGCCCCCTGCTCTCCCATTTGAAGGTTGCCACGCCATTGAACGCCTCAGAGGTCATTGTCGTTAGACGCGGGGGAGTTCCCCTTGTCGCACGCATCTCTCCGCCTAGGCTGCCTGCCCTGCGCCTCCCGATAGGTACTTGACTGTTTTCAGAACCGCCTTGACCAAACCGTGAGCAGCGAGCTATCAAGTCACGAGGGTCGAGGCTCGACGTAATGAGGGCATTGACCTAAGGAGCGGCGAATCATCATCTGTCTCGGCCTGCAGGAGAGTTTGAGGTTGGGGGGAGATTGCAAGCCATCCGCATTCAAGTGTAACCTTGTCGGTCAGCACAGTATTTGTCTTACTATGTACCGCCAGCTACAGCGATTCATGCTTACACGGACAAGTATCGCCCCGTCAGTTCTCATACCTTCACCATGACCATTTGCTTGTCTCCTCGTTTGGATGTCGCAGCCTCCCTACCGTGCAGGTTGATCATCCAAGCGCTGTTACCCCGCTCGATCTTGTACGAGCAGTCATTCAATCATGGTTGCACGTATATAATAGAGTGAGTAGCCGTTTCCTCCTCGTTTCTGTTTTCTGTCCCTTTCATCCCAATTGAATCAATTCTTCAAACACCCATCAACTTCAACTTTATTGGTACCGCCTCCACATCCTCCTGACAACTCCAACACCTTTTTCACACTCCTCTTACGAAACCATCAAATCCGGTCGAACACGTCGACTGGATCAATCAGCAGTTAGTAAACTCCCCGAAAGTACCACCGAGCTCTACCTGACACTCAGTGCTAGACACCTAAACTCCCTCCACCACAGATACACAACATGCCTGTCCGCGTTCCCAAGCTTCCCGCTGCCAAACCCTCAGAGATCTTCTGCATGGGTGCGGCCGGTGTTGGCGTTTTGACACCCCTCTATCTCGTCATGCCTGGCGCTGAGGAGCGTCTTTCCAACCAGACCAACAAGTGGGCTCCACGGTGGGAGAGGAACGTCAGCTACTTCATTCCTCCCATGGAGAAGGGCGTCCAGCGCATCGAGCCTCCTGTGTCCAGAATGGTCCAACGTGTTGAGGACCGTCTTCCTCTTGAAAAGATGGCCAAGTCAGTCGACAAGGGCATTCGAAGTGGTATCGCTCGATTCAATGGCGAGAACAAGCCCTAAGAACATATTTCATCTGTCTGCGACCAGCCTTTACCGGGAGCGGGTCTTTCCTTTGTACATTATCATTAGCATACCCCGGGTAGATGACACATCGTTCACGAAAACCCATACATGAATTCAATGATCTTATCTTGATATGAACTCTTTTTTACCTCATGGTGACTTGCGTCTTGGTGATGCTTCGCGTTTCTCATAATGCGTAAAGGTCATTGAGGTCTCCATCACATCCCACGTGTTTTCAATCTCATTGTCCTGTTCTTGGCATTAGTTTTGAACTCAACCTGTAGATTGCCCCAAATAGCATTTCATCGTTTACCATGCCAGGATTTAATACCGCACCTTTATTAACTCCTCGCGCCTAGATAAGTGTCGTCATCCTTTTCACGATCAATTGACCGTGCTGCCGCCATCTGCCCGGTCCATGCCGTATGTAGGCAGACCAAGTTGATACACTACAGACTTTGTGTGACAACCCCCATCGACTACTCGCGTCGTTTCCGCGTAACATATAATACTGCTTGATATCAAAACGAGACCCGAGAGAGATCATCACAATACATATCGATCGTGGCGACGCGATACGACAGTGCCTGTCCATATCGTGTCAATTGTACCGATAGTGATAAGAATCGGGTTTACGGGTCGATATTCCTGGTATCCTTACGCCACATTCATTATGTATCAGTCTCCAAACTCTGTATCTCCCGTTAAAAACATGTCTGCCTTGGGAGATACTTCACGGCCTCTATGTAATGTTCATGAGGCTCAAAGCATGTCGTGATGAGTGGAACCTTGCTGCGACACATCCTGGCTCGATGGCTTCAATCTAACGACCGACCCCAGTTGAGTCTTTGTGGATACCCTGGTACACGAACAGTGTTCACAGAAGTGCCATGGGCCGACACCTTTTCCGAGATATCGTGGCCGCAGCGCTAAAAGACCAAGTCAAGTGGTGAGATAAGGCTATTCTGCTTTCTCTCCTCTCTATAGTCGCACCACCTTCTGCGAGTCAGGACACTTGTAATCAACACCACATCAACTCCACCAGAATGACAGTCTTACTTCGTGGATCCGCCTTCATCACAGGCGCAGCCTCCGGTACGTCCCGCTATTTGCTCAGTACCATCGCCCCGCATTTCACTATACGCCATCGCGTACCGTGGCCGAGACGGACTCGGAGCTACTCATTTAGTGCATTGTTTGATCGTCTTTAGGTATTGGACAACAGACGGCCATTGCCTTTGCCCAACATGGAGTCACAAAGCTAGCATTGGCCGACATCAACCAAGACGCACTTTCTATATCTGCCGGATCTTTGAAGAAACAGTTTCCCCATGTCCATATTCTACCGGTGCATCTCGATGTTCGCGACTCCACGCAGGTCAAGGAAGGCATTGCCAAGATAATCGGCGAGTTTGGTCGACTGGACATTGCTGTGAACAACGCCGGTATTAGTGGCAGTGGTCGAAAGACGCATGAGCTGGAAGACGATGAATGGCTTGGAATTCTCGATGTGAATTTGCAGGGTGTGTATAGATGTCAGAAAGAAGAGCTCGATGTCATGGTAAATCAAGAGTACGTCTGGGCACCAAGATACAATGAATCGAAATGGTTGAAGAGCTAAATCCTTTCATAGAGATTTGGGACCTCGGATTGGCCGTGGAAGAATCATCAACGTGGGAAGTATGTTTGCTGTTGTGGCACCAAACAACCAAGACCATACTGCCTATACAACTGCCAAGCATGGTACGTTGTGCAATGCCTCTGCTGACCACAGTCCGTTCAAGTACTGATAGACTGCTAGGCATCATTGGCTTGACCAAGGCTGACGCAAACTCGTACGGGCCTTTAGGCATCCGTATCAATGCCATCTGTCCAGGCTATGTCGAGACACCTCTATTGACGAATATTATGAGTCGTGGTCCGGCCTCACCACTCGCAGTGGACTTGTCAAGAACTCCTTTGAAGCGGCTCGCCACTATGGAGGAGGTGGCAGATGCCATAGTCCTGTTGGCTTCTCCCATGAATAGTTACATGCAAGGTGCCAGTATGATCTGTGACGGGGGGTTTACCAGTAACTAGACGCTCGTAGTCTGGTAGTCGCCAGACCAAGATCTGTAACATATACCCTCTAACTGGAATTGAATCATCTGAATCATGCATGCGTATAAATGTAGACTCTGAACTACTATTTCGTCTAAGTCATGATTAGCTATGTTTGCCTTACTGATGTTGATTTCATTTGACCTCTTTGATTCTGAAGCAGCACGTACTGTGACTTCCTTTATCTATAAAACCCTATTAAATGGTTTCCCTTACATCTCGATATCGTGCTTCGGCTGAACCAGAATAAAGGATGGAAGTGAGGGAATTGTGGAAATGCTTTGTTGGTTTGGCAAAAGCCCAGAGCAAACGTTTTGATTGGACGTATGCAGAAAGCGTTCTCATGACACCTAGCTTTAATATACAATTTCATATAGATACAGACTTGTTCATATCCCACAAAGATACAAATAGCAAAATCAACTTTGCACATCCAAAATAACACAACAGAACACACCAGACGTGAACGTCCTTGAACACCTTGCAGAAGAGACAGTAACGCAGCAATAGCATCTAACCAAAATTAAAAAAGTCAAGAGAGTAGTTTCTCTGTTCATCGTTGTTCACGTCATTCAGACGTGTTGTCTTGCCCAGATTTGGGCCATATTCCTGCATCCTCCCTGAACCTACGGGCCCAACGTTGGTACTCGTCCAGTTTGTACCAATATGAGGGAGCTTACTGGATGAAGACTCATGCATACCACCCTCACTGCCCCCAAACTTCGGAGGCTCCTTCGCTGAGCTGAAAGCAGCTATTCCTGACATGATACCAGTCGACATCGCGGCACTCTGATTCAACACTGAACTGGCACTGAGACCAGCAGTTCCGGCAGACCAGTCTATGGCACCATGAAATTGACCTTGTGGAAAAGAAGGCTGCATGTTAGGCAGGCCCCAATTGTCATGTAACGGGTTACCGAGGTTCGCAGCATTGAGTGTACCGACCATGTGGCCTGTAGCAAGGTCGGGATGATGCATATTGACTGCGTTCGTCCCCACCAACGTCAGGCCAAGTTGTTCCGGCTGGCTGTGCAAATTCATAGGGAACATGGTTGGATCAAGCGGTGATTGGCTTTGTTGGCCATACGGCAGAGATAGAGGTGGTGCCGGTTGCGATGTTATACCGAGATAGGACGGTTTCGATGAGGCATAGTCTGAGGTCTGTCGGTGAACAGAAGGGCGCCTTTTCTTAAGAGGTTGATTGAAGTCAGTATCGGCTTCTCGCCTAACAGGAACAACAGTAACTGATGTATTGCCGTCATAAGAGACGCCGCTCCTCGCACTACTGGCACCAATACTAATGGCCTGCTGTCCTGCGCTGCCGCTGCGCGACCGTGAAACGTCAGTCAAGCTGCTCCGGATCTGATCAAGTACAGCCTTGAGCAAGTCATCCATCCTGCTAGCCGGATGATATGTAGCGCTCATATCGCCAACAGCATCAGATAGAATTTCAAGATAGCCGATATATGTCTGGCGATTTGGCTCATTGCGCTGGTAGGCAAGTGCAGCAATCAACGCTATTGATGCAGTACCAGCATGCTGCATTCCCGTAATAAAAATCTTTCGTCCGTCGAATCTTTGACGATGCTGCCAGAATATTCGGGCCACGCGAATCGCTTGCTGAGTACATATACTGCGGGCCAGCGATGTGCGACTCCCATGGACCACGCGTTGACGGTCATCAGTAGACATGGACGAATCCTCAGCAGTGAAGTGGTGCCCGGGGCTTTCTGAATTTGCCTTTCTGTCGCTTTCAGGACTTGGATGCGATCCCGTGCTCGAACTGTCGCCCGAAATTGAGCCATATTTGGCCCATGGTCGATGTAGTAAAATCATAGTTACGTGATATTGTTGATGTAATAGGAAGAAACTGTAAGGAGCTGTCTTGACATTGCTCGGCTTCCATGCCATGCGGTCGGGCAATCGCCTATACCAATTTTGAAGTTGCCTGTCGAGATTAATGACCTGCAGATATCTATTTTCTTCGGCTTCATTAGTCGCAAATGCGCCGGTCTGTTCCGCCACTTTACTGGAGTTGCTCAGATCACGTATTTCGACGATTCGTCCGGCCAATTCCATCAACTCAATAAGCTGCTCGTAAATTTCAGATGTCAAATCCATCTTAGGAGCATCAAGCCCGAAAGAAGCAAGCTGGGAAAATCGGTTTGATAAAAGGTCAACGTCTTGGCTTTTGATAGCCAATGGCCTACCCAGAAACAATCCCCAATATCTGTCATAGATCACACATGCCTGCATGACCATATTTCGAATTTTTGTGTCTTGTTCGGACATGCTGCTGGTGCAATCTAAGTGGAGGCCAATATCAAAAGCAAGGCGATTTGCCATTCCTAGACACGGTTAGCTGGAAGAAATTTCAAAAACATGCATAATGATCAAGACTCACCAGAGTACATCCAGCCGGTGTTATCTCTACCGACACCGCATTCAAGATCTCCAAGCAACAATAACGCCTGAACACTAGGAATACCACCAGGACGCTCGAGCTCGATGTCAAGCATGTGCTTGGCCTCTCTATGAAGAGAACTTTCTCGTGGACTTAGTGTAATCTTGCGCATATCATCTCTGTCCATATCGGCCACACGGTACCCCATGGCCAAGACTGTGATGTGAAGAAAATGAGAGTAAAACTTTGAAGACTTTGACATTCGGTCAGCTTCGAAAGCATCTCGATCAATGATTTGAATCACAGAATTATAGTAGTGGAAGAATCCATCCACAAGATAGTCGTGTGTCTCCGAGCTCAGCGATTGGATTATCTTCTCTGCTCTTCGGATTTGTTCAGGCGGTTCACGTGCATATGATAGACTTGTTGATTCAGCATAAACATGGCTGTTGGCTGTGGGACCAAAGAAACGCAGGCGTCCAGAGATTTGGTCGAATGACAGGTTGCCTTTGGTCGATAGAAGTCGATGGATTATATCCTCTTGCTTAGGATCCAGAATGCGAAATGGCGAATCTTCGTTCGAACGAGAGTACGCTTGCTGTTTTTCACGCGAATTTGTCGTCGCAAGTTCACTCTCACGTGTCGTGAAATCGTCGTTCTGATAGTCCGGAGGAGAGTGGTCCTCGCTCCCTGGGGACTCGAGTCAGATTGCGGAGATGGGTCAGTATTGCCCGCCGTAGTGGCTATGGTGTCTGCACATCGTGCCTTGTGTGGGAGGATGAGTCGCTGGAGGCGGTACCACACCCTTTTCCAAA
>NC_030986.1:1604705-1608527 GCF_000149955.1 Fusarium oxysporum f. sp. lycopersici 4287
GTTTCCTACTCGAGGTATCCTTTAATTGCGCCGCCTTCCCTCGGCTCATTTAAAGTCTTTGTTCCTCCGCATTCTTTTGTTCCCGGCCCTTTCTTTCTTGCTCTTTTTGCTGGGTTCTCGCGAGCACAAACCTCAACCGTTTTGCAACTCCAATTCATTCCGCCAGCATGAAAGATCCATTTCCTTTGCAGCCTTCGCCCTGGCTATCAGAAAAGACACAGCCCTGGGCCGACTATTTCGACCTGCCTACTCTCCCGCTGCACATACACGAAGTTCTGGCCGCAGCGTTGTTATACTCGGTCATCTTCTGGCCTATCTCGCCATGGATCTCAAACCTTCTGGCCCCGGAGCACTACTCTAAGCTTCCTCGCAAGCGACGGCTCAACTGGGACGCCCCACGTTGTTTCCATGGTTCAGAGCTGCCTAATCAATACCCTGGCTATATGGGTAATGTTCGTCGATACTGAGATGAGCGACATGGAATGGGAGGAGCGTATTTGGGGTTATACTGGTGGTGCTGGATTCATCCAAGCGCTTGCAGCTGGATACTTCCTCTGGGATTTAGTAGTCACCAGCATTAACCTCGATGTATTTGGCTTGGGAACCTTGGCGCACGCAATCGCTGCATTACTTGTCTACTCGCTCGGTTTCGTAAGTTAACCACGATGGCATGTCCCTCTATCTCTACTAATCAGCTTTCATCAGCGTCCATTTCTCAACCACTACGCCTGTGTCTTCATCCTCTGGGAGTTATCCACACCCTTTCCTCAATGTTCACTGGTTTATGGATAAAGTTAACATGACTGGTACACGCGCGCAACTATACAACGGTGTCATGCTTCTTTTCACATTCTTCTCCTGTCGGCTTATTTACGGAACTTATTCGTCCTTCCGTGTTTACCGCGACGTGTGGTCCGCCATTAATATTAACCCCGACATGAAGGCACTCAATTTGCCAACTATGTCATTTGCGCACCCAGACTCCACGGTACCCATGTGGATTGGCGTCGCCTATTTGGCCAGCAACGTCACGCTCAACAGTCTTAATTTTTACTGGTTCTTCATGATGATTCGCGCCGTACGTAAGCGGTTTGTGCCTGCGGCTGAATCAGAGGAAAAGGTTCAAGAGAGCCCAGTGACTGAGGCTGAGATTGACCTATCTTCCGTCTCAACAGGTTTATCAAAACCCACTAGCGGTCGTCGCCGCAAGGCTTGATCGGCTCAGGAAAGCCAGCGGGTCTAGTTGCCTCATATTCTAAGACGTTTTCGGGAAGCCCTTCTTGTTGGTCGGATTTGTTGTCGGCTGAGAGCTCGCCTTCGAAAACATTCAGACTGCTCCCATCACTTACCGAACAAGGATGCTCAAGTTTCAATCACTTTAGACCATGAATACAACTCTATGGAACGGAAGAAACCACTCGATCTTTTTTCTCTCGTTTGATCATCTTATCCCTGTGGCCCCTTTTTCGATTCCATCGCATTTTGGTATCACACATCGCCAGTTTGCAACGAGACCTCGCTTCGTCAATGATTTACGTTCTGTTACGACTTTGTATAGACTTATAGATGAGAACGTTAGAAGAGACTGATCTGGCTTGTCCAGGAACAGCCATAAATATACCATTATTATTCCACACTTGACTCCCAGGTTGGTTGACCTGACAAAGTCTACATATACATACAAGATGTGAAGAAAGATGTCCAGAGTATTTGCAAACATGACGAAACGACGTGCGATGACGACCAGTTTAACAAGCTTTTCAAGAATTAAAAACCAAAGGGGTTCTGGGGGGCTATAGAGAACATTAGCATTACACATATACAGGTGAAATCGTTTCAACGTACTCGCTTGCGCCAAGTTAGCCCTACGCCCTGTTGCCTGAGGCGCTAGTTTCTTGGTCTCATTTGTCACGCCAAATCGTACGGGAGGGGGTGGCCCAGTCTGCTGTGGTTGCAGAGGCTGAGGGACTTGTACGTTTATTCATACCACCGATGCCACCCATGTTCGTCATGCCAGTAGCTTGGGGCTGCAAGCCTGGCATACCTGTTCGCTGGGGTTCAAGAGCTGGAGGCAGGTAGCTGTTGATACCTCCTGTGGGTGCTCCATACATCGACTGCGTGGCGGGGAAGGGCGGTTGAAAACCTGTGGGTTGAGCTTGCATTGGGACGAACTGATTCGGTCCCTGCATTCCTGTCATCATGGGCTGCATGAACTGTCCAGCGCCGGTGGGAAAAGACATTAAGCCAGGGCCTTGTTGTCCTGGAAATCCAGTCATATTGGGCTGCATTTGCTGAGGGGCTTGCTGCTGCTGCATCTGAGCCGTATATTGCTGTTGCAGGCGGGCTTGTGTGATCTCACTCAGGCTCTGGCCGGGAGGTGCAACTTGGCCTTGCAGAGCACCTGTCATCTGAGGCATCATGGGGGGAGGTGCAAAGCCGCTGGGCTGGGCTGATTGCGGGGCTGAAAGAGGTCGCTGAGGTGGTGGAGGGACGAGAGAGCCCTGGTTCGCAGTACCTTGTGGGGGAGTAGGACGTTGCCGAGCCTGAGCAACAGATGTAAAGAATGAGGGGGTAGCGCCGCTCAACGGTTGCGGCACGGGTGTCGAGGTCGGCTGAGCAGCGATGACAGGCGCCGGTGCCGGGGCGGGTGCTGGCTCAGCCCTGGTGGGTTCGAGGGGCGTTGAGAGGAGCGACAACTCTTGCATGGAGCCAGTCAAGGCCGGGGGAGGGGGTGAGACAGGGGCAGGCTCAGGGGCAGGCTTCTGAGCAGACTCAACAGCAGGCTGAGCTTTAGGCGGCGATTGCTGCTTGCTAGGCTTCACGTCCCAAGCATCATCATCGAATCCTGAGCTCGCTGCTGGACGAGTTTCGGGACTCTTATTCGTAGGACTTGTGGGCGGGGGTGACCTGCTGTCGTTCTCACCAGTCTTGGAGGAATCACCTCGTGAAAAGGCACTGGCATCAACAACATCACTTGTTTGGACTGCTGGTGCGGGTCGGCCCTTGCGGGTGTTGTTTCGTAGCGCACCGCCAGGTCCAGAGAATAAACCCCCTTCACCATCAACTCCATCAGCAGTTCCTCTCTTTCCACCGCGGCTGCGACCATATTTGGCATCCAAGGTACGCATGACCTTGATGATATCACCTTCGCGAATTCCAAGGGCTCTCAGAGTGGTGGCGTCGACATCAGGAAGCACGCTCTCATCCATGGAATCCTTGATAAAAGCTTGTGCATAGCGCTCACACAAACCCACTGCAACCTCGCAAGACAAGAAAAACTGAAACCAGTCGTAGTCGGACTTGGCATCCTTGTCGATCGTTGCGCCTGCTGAAGGACTACGTTCGGGGGATTTCTTTTCGGCAGACCGAGCTCTCTTGACATCTGCCAACGGCTTATCGTCTTCCAGGGATATGCCTGTGAAGTTTTCAACATACTCGAGATCCTCGCGCGACATTTTTGTGATAGGAACTGCAATCTTGACACCATTCATCTTATGTAAGTGAATCTTCCCGTCCTTCAGACCAAGGAATTGGGCTTCCACACTGAAAGACCGGGAACGGTCTGTCCAGGTGCGCACCTTGGACGCGTCAGCTCTATAAAACGCATGTTAGCAGATGCTCTAAGTCCTATCGCAAACATCTGAGTGAAAAGAGAAATCTAATCAAGTGCTGACTTACTAGACTTTGATCGGCTTTGACTGCCGCCATCACTTCGTCCATTTTCTCGACGGCTCCGCTGTTGTCCCGAATTACTACCAGTTTCTCTTGCCATGAGGCTACTGCCTCGTTCAAGGGAGAGGCATTCCCCGGTCCTACCTGCTG
>NC_030986.1:1610344-1733932 GCF_000149955.1 Fusarium oxysporum f. sp. lycopersici 4287
CCTCTGTTGCTTAAGTATAGAGAAATGATAAAAAAGACAATTAGAGGGGGTTGGCTAGAAGTAAGACGCTACGATGCGATGCGATGCGATGCGAAGTGACGCAGTGGGTCGTTTGTCTGAGGAGCAAGCGATGGACTACCTTGGTAAGGCAAGTATGGACCGATCCGACGTACCGTACCTTCCCCCTACCAAGTTCATTAACCAGAATCTCTGATTGCGGTATAACGTGGGTGGGTGTAAAATGCGATCCACTATGTGTTAATTCGTTGGTAGGCGGATTGGGTCGCCAGAAGCGGAGCATTGCAGGTACATATTGTGCGTCACCCCTTTATCTGGCGCAGGTTGGGCTTTAAAGTAACGTCAGCTTAAAGCTAAGCACTCAGCGGGTAATGCTACCCTGTATCTTGCACGTGAGTCGAGATAGGCCATTTGAGCTTCACTTATCCCAGCTGCCAGATTATAGAGTAAGAGAAGTTTAAATAAACTATCAGTGATAATGATTGATATCTTTTTTAGGTCCTTAAGATTTTTATGTTTTTCTCTGCCACAAGTTGAAGCTCAATGATTAATATTAAATGCCAAAAAAAAAAAAAAAAAAAAAAAAAAAGAAGCGAACATGCTAACATTTCAACGAAGCCTAATCACCACACAGAACGATCTTGCTGATTGTTTAGATACATTATATACCTTGTTATCACATAACTTTCCCTAAATCATGCCAAAGCGAGAGCAAATACTCGATTACTTAATCCACATGCGCCGTTGTCTATCCACACCTGTTGGGTGTCCAATTGTTCATCCATTCCAATACCTAAAGCAATTCTATTCACAATGTTCAAACAGTTACACATCTAAATACACGGCCGAGACTAGCAAAGATCAGGTTTCGGGGCCGAAAATATCGTCTTCAGTGTCACGGTCGTCACTGGCTTGGGCAAGATTCCGATGGCTACCTGTGCGGTGTCCACGAGTAAAAATGCCTGGGAACATTCTCGGGTCGGTTCCAGAGAGATGATGGTCCGACATAGGATCACTGGGCCATGTTTGATCTCGGCCGGCCGACAGACCAACCTGGGATGCGACCTTTGCAATGTGATGGCCAACTGGTGAAGACGTCTCGACATTGGCAGTCTCATTGCCCGTTGCGACCCCCAAACCAGCGGTTTGGCCATCCAGGGACGCCACTGACTCTGACATCTTGCTCTCATTTCCAGCAGCTTGCACAGGAGGCTCATTCGCAGCATTATAAGTGACATATTTCGACAGCCTGGGAACAATCGTTAGCATAAAAGTGATCGATCATACGGAAAGGGCCAGCCGCTTACACGTCTCTCTCCTGCATCAAGGTGAAGTAGCGGAACTCTTCCCTTCGATCAGGAACATTTGTCTTAACCATGGCATTTCCTTCCTTTCCTGGCTTATTACAGCCACGCCCTAACCAATGCTCCTTGATGGCCAACTCGTAACCGCTTTGTTTAACAGAGTTCTTGGCGAGCTCACACATGTCGACCGAGTTCAGCTTGTAAATCTGTGCCGCAACTGCATACTCCTCGATTAATGGCTCCTTGGTGAAAGCAAACTGTAGAGGATCGTCCGTAGATAGTGAGACATTGAGACCTCTCTTGAAGTACTGGTGGAAAGGGTTCCGCTCATAGGCGAGGAACAGGGCATTGTTACTCAGTGGTGACATGGCGATGCCGATTTGGTCCAGATAAAAGATGTACTGAAGAAGGGGACTTTGCGTAGGAGCAGTCCGTGACTGATGCTATGACAGCACAAGGCGGCAACAGCCAAGTGCTCGCTGTCACCAGCTTCTCCGCAATGGGGTCGCAGGACCAGCGTGTTGAAACCGCGCTTCTTGCGCCAGTAATTCAACGACACCAGATTAGAGTAGAGATAGTAAATCCAGTAACTATATGGCGGGTTCTGTTTGGTATCCCATACTTTTGGCACAGGGAACTTCTTGAACAGCCGACGCTCGACTTTACTCTCGTCGTCAACACTGTCGAAACCAATCACTCGCTGAAGGAAAATATGCAGCTTGGGATGGCTTAATGGGTCCTTGGTGACTTCAAAGAGTGGCTGAAAGACATTCTTGACCACTTGTTCAAACGTCTCCATGAGACCACTTGCTTTGTAGACGTCGTAGAGGCGAGGGATCTGGATGAGCCAGCGGACATTGTGCGAAAACAGCTTGTTATCGACCACCCAAGCGGCAAGCTTGTCCCACTCATCGATCGATTTGCCATAAATGGAGATGCGCCACTCAACCATTTGATACTTGCTTGACTCAAGATCAGATATGACTTCCTTGGTAATTTCGGCAAGGTACCGGCCGTGGATAAAGTTATCTGTTTTGAGGAAGATAGTTCGAAGACGGGACTCTCCGACTGGATTATACTTGAGATTAAATTTGTCAAAGCGATGGAACGAATCCGTATGAGCCTACAGCAGTTAGTGACTCAATTCTCTAAATACAATATCGAGTTCAGAGAGCAAGCCTTACATGCATGTCCAATGTATCAATGCTCAGGTCATAAGCTGTCAGATTAATACTAGCAAAAACCTCGGCTAGAGTGAGATGTCTTCCATCGCGGAACAGGACGACTTCGTTGGGAAATTTCTTCATCTTACTCTTAATGAAGCGAAGCAGATGTTTCTGGTTCATGCACGCAGAATGATGAACATGAGTATCTACCTTTCGAACATTGTAAAAGTCTCGGTGGGGAACCTTCTTGCTGTCGGCTGTTTCTTGATACTCATTCAAGAGGACATAGAGGTTGAATTTACCCTCGAGATATTGGAGACGTCGAAATGCAAAACTCTTACTAGGTCCGTCAGATGAGACATCCAGAATGTCGTCCAGGTCCATGTAGAATTCCCTGATTGTAGGAACCTTGATCGCAGGCGTCTGAGTATCGTGGCCTTCGAATACTTGATAGACTCCGCTATCATCCAACTTATATGAGCGTCCATCATCGCCCGGCAGAGGCAATATGTCAGCCATATCGAAATCCTCTCCAATATCTTGACCTGGCTTTCGCCTTCTTGCCGAGCGTCTACCCTCATGGTGCTCCTGGGGCAACTCTCCTGGTGTGGACCCAGTAGCATCCTTACTACCGTTCAACCCAGTATTCTCTTGACCTGGTACGTGCTCTGTAGTACTTGCTCTTTGCCTCGACGATTGCTGCCATGCCGGCTCTGGTGGAGGGGGGTAAATTTCCCAATCCGGGCCGTCTCTTGGGTTATCATCAGGCCCCTGATTCGAGAGGGCGATATATTTGCGCCTGGTGTCGAGGATTCTCTGAATGTTTTTCGAGATAGCACTCAATTCTGAAGTGATATGGGGCTCAGTGTCGAAGAGTCCACCAGAGGGCAGGCCATTGCTGGAGCCATCAGGTAGCCGTGGATCCTGGGCAACCTGACCAGCATGAGGAAGAGCAGAAGGATGACTAGGCGGGAATGGGGCAGGTTGCGCATTGAATTTTGTAGGCGATTGAGTAAACCCCGAGTCAACGGCAGGGTTTGGCATCTCCAAGCCAGGAGGGAAAGACTCGACTCGACGACCACTCGAGTCTAGCACAAGACTATCGGCACCATATTCGGTTGCAGGGCGAGACCCAGAAGCAAGGAAAGGACTTTGAGGTATAGATTGGTAGCCAGCCCCACCACCGCTTCGTGCATCGGCCTTGTTTCGGTGGTAGAAGTATTTTGCGTCCGTCTGGCTCATTTGACGCTCAGCGACAGGATCGTAAAAAGTCGTTCTCTTGGGCAAGTCGCGGAGAAGCATTCCATCTTCGAGCTCCTCAGCTTCGTTGCCGGTGTGGGAGCCAGCGTCAGAGGGGGCATTGTGCGAGGCGCCATGTCCGGTTGCACCAGAATCTCTAGTCTCGTCTATCTCCTCATCTGACTCCCGTGCCCGCACATCAAGCGCGCTTGATTCGCTTTCCTCAAAGATAGGGCCGCCTGTGGCATATTCTCGGTCAGAAATGTTTCCAATTGCTGTCGTTATCATCGAGAGCCAAAGCAGGGTTCGTGATATTGGGTCTGGCGCAGCGGAGGAGAGGCAGGGCGAGCTGTAGAATACGTACCAGCCATGGCGATGCCTTGATCTGAATACGATTTAGCTAGCAGATCAAGTTCCCTCGATTGTGTAAATCCTCCCTCGGATGATGACTTTGAGGATGGTGATTGATTCGATTTTAATTATCGAGAGGACGTTTGAAAGAGGAGAGCACTAGGAAGTGCGCCCGCAATAAGAGAGGCAAAGACAGAGACAGCCCTTGAAGGGAAGGTATGACGGTGTGACACACCAGGGTTTATAGCGGGTCATAGCGGGACAATGCGTCGGTGCAATGCACGCCGTAGGCAAGGCGGGGGGGTAGAGGTCCCCTCTAAACTCATTGAGGCATCTGCTCGGTATTGAGTTAAAGCTCCACATGATAGTTGCTTCTTGGAACCTCTCTATACTTAAGCCTTACCGGATGAAGGAGGTGTTGTGCGCCTGTTTCAAGATAGTAGTGGTTTTTCTCCATATCGGATATGCATATAAATCTCCTCAAAGCAGAATATTCTTCGAGATAGGGCTCCGCAGAACCGGTACCCGCCGTTCTCCTACAAGACAGGGGTCTCAACTTAGAACACCAACCTTGACTCAATATCCAACTAGAGATATGAAGCCTCGCTCTTGGAAGAGCTGCAGTCACCCGATCTCAACGTTGACTTCTCAACGATAAGATCCGCAAGTCATGATTGTTCCTATCAACTGTAAAGTATCAAGATGCAGATTGGGTCTGGCATCTTGTGAGGAATAAGGATGCCATTAAGTATTATTCTCCTAGAATCGAATACAATCATATTAATAGACAACGTACTTTCACAGTCTTTCAGAGCACAGTGAGACACTAAATTCGAACCACAAGCTTAATCACGGCTGACTTACCAAGTGTCGCGAATCCCCTGAAGAATCACCTTACCTCTGCCATAGCATAGGCTCATGAGAATATTAGTAACCGAATCACCGCCAGCTCCACTAAATTCGGAAACACGGGTGCTCTACCGTGTTACATGGCCCGTTGCCGCAACCGTAGTACCGGGTCAATCCCTGGTCTTGATAGAGGGGACCCCTAGACGAGGAGATTTTGAGGCAGTAAGAGTGATAGGGTAAGTGCTTTGGGCATTGGGTTTAAAAATCGTATATCTACGCATTAAAGCAATATGAAACCGATAATGGCATTACTTTCCGCTCCTCATTCTTGGCATTTTCAAGCTTGATAGGGGAGTGTAAGTGAATCACTACAAATGCATATGTCATAGATTTAATCACACTAAGAGGCAGCTTCTCAAGACAAAAGAAGGTCGTTTTTCAGAGAGCTATATGTATTATCCAAAACTCAATGTTATGCGTGTATTGAGTGTTATCTCGCGACACACTCGAACGGGCAACGATATCACTCAGCATCAGTCACAAGTCATCGGTCAGGCCTCAGGTGAAGATGAAATGAAGAAACCCGATAGTCTTCTCCCCTTGAAGTCATGCTTATATACTTGGCCCTTAGAGATCCACAGTCAGAGTCTCTCAGGGAAAAGAACCCCTGGCTCGGTGCCACCGTTTGATAAACCAACCCTCATCTGACCATCCCCTCCCCTGTTGGCTCTGAAATAGTATGGAACAAAAACCAAATTCACAGACTCAGCAGCCTCTAGCGATAGTGATCCAAGTGCTGAAGGTGACTGCTTCCACCCTTGAGCTTGCATCGCGACATACTCTTCGCCGGACGCTTCATGGACCACTTTCTCTTCAGTAACCGACGAGTCCGTTCGAATGAATACATCCTTGAAATGATTAGACTCCGAGGGGTTATCGACATCTTCGACACAATAGACGATTGGCCCTCGTGCGAGGGATAAGTTGCGTTGATTTGAGTAGGGGTGGGGTGATATAAATCTTGGTTCGAAACCATGAATATCTAGCGAGAACCGAGGATTTTCAGAGAGATAGGAAGGCCGTAGAGATATATAACCCTTTTCAACCTTTGAGGTGGTCAAATTTGCTGGTGGGTATAATGTAAATCTTCCTTTGGACCAAGCGGGCAAACGAAGCCGGATGGTGGTTTGCAAGAAAGATGGAGACGACAACTCAAAGTCAACCTTGCCCTCCCACGGCCAGTTGGTCTTTTGCTGGAGCGTGACAATCGAGTAGCCTACTTTGAATTGCAACTCGGCACCAGTGTATAAATGGACATTCACAAAGACGCCATTGCCCTCAGTACCATAATCCCAAAGATAGCCGCCCAAACTGCCGAATAGCCTCGTCAAGTTTGGAGGGCAACAAGCGCACCAGAACCACCCCTCACGCATGTTTTTGTCAGTTTCAGAGCTGGCAAGTTGGTTGATGTAAGTGAAGGATTTGCCATCCAAACTCATGGCTGTCATGATGGTGTTGTAGAGACATAGCTCGATAATATCGGCGTATCGAGAATCGAGATCAAGGTGTAACATTCGTTCCGCGAGCATGACGAAAGCAATCGAAGCGCATGTCTCAGCATAGCAGCCTCCTTCATCCGTGCCCTGGGGAAGGAAGTAATCAATTCCAAAGCCCTCCCACTGTGCCATAGCACCGATGCCTCCAGTCAAGTACATCTTCCTATCAACCATGCTGTCCCACAGTCTATGCAGTGCCTGTGACCATGCTTCGGCATCAGGTAAAGCCTTTCCACTCTCTGCAGAGAGATGCAGCATGTCAGCAACAGCAGTTAGAAGGTATCCAGCTCTGACAGCATGTCCTTCAATTGTGTTTTGTGCTGTGATTGGAACATGAGCTTGGCAATACCAATAAGCCCTCGATTGAGGATAGGAGTTCGACCGCAGCCACGGGCTTTCGCCTCTCTTTTCTCTTTCCCAGTCGTAGAAGTGTTTCCCTTCATGTCCATCAGTATTTCCTCGTTCAGTCAGAAAATACTGTGCCAGGTCGAAAGCTCCGGTATTACCTGTAGCAGCGTACAGTCGAAAAAGCGATAGCTCGATTTCAGGGTGGCCAGGATAACCTTTCAACTGGCCTTCTCCGAGGCCAAAATGTTTCGTGATGAGAGAAATATACTTCTCAATAGGCTCTAGAAGTAGGTCATTCTTATAGTATTCCTTATGAGCAATTGCGGCCTCTATGAGATGGCCAGCATTGTATCTACGTCGCCAAGTCAGCTTCCTGTAAGTAACCGGATTTGTTTGACAACCTACAGTTCATGCATATCCCGGATGTTGGTCCATCTCTTTCCCGGTTCAACCACAGTATAATGAACGTTCAGGTAACCGTCTTGCTGCTGAGCTGACCTGATCATGTCTACAAGCTCGCGGACAGCCTGATCGATATCCTCGTCATACTCATCTGGATCAGCTAGAAAGTAACAAGCCCCCTCAATCCATTTAGCGATATCACTGTCCCAGAATAAGTGGTATGGAACGGGCCACATGGACTTGTCGTCGTAGATAGGGTGCCAATTGAGCCTGAAGCAGTCATACCGCCCGGTTGATCGCAGCTGATCGAGTTGGGTACGAACTGTAGTGCGCGAAACAGTCTTTCGTCGCCTTGATAGAGTAGATTCTCCTTTGAAGGTTGTCTGTGGGAAACCAGTTTGTGGATGCGACATACCGGGCAAATAAGCCAGGATGATAGCAGATGAATCTTAGATGGAGGCTCCTGTTGGTGTCGATAATCGTGGCCATGAGTTTGGAAGCGTTTGAGTGATATATAACCTGTGGAGGGGCGGCGTTGACTGCAAGACGCATCTGGATATCGTTCCCCGCGTTGGTGTTGGAGACCAGAATGATAAGCGCTCGAATGGCAACCTTGAAGATGCGTGGGAAGGTTTGAACATCTGCATCCTTCCCAGCTTGGACCTGACCGACATATCATTCCGTCCAAGTTGCTTCCAGGGTCTTTTTCAATGGATGTCATCGGTGTTTTGTGTGGTGTAAGGGCTCCTCCTTACGAGCACTATAGGCTACTTGATATCAACACAAATATGGTAAATATCCACGGTCTATTCGAAAATTGCATTCTCGATTGTCTAGTCTATATAAGTTCTTTGGCTTTTGGTATTCGTTAGCATATAAGATTCACCATAACGCCTACATGGTAGCATTGGACATGACGTCCGGCTACACTCAGATCCTCTCTTGCAAGGTCCCCCTTAACCATCAACGCCGTCTACAATTCGATGAGCGTTGCGAAAACCCTTTATACCGACGAAAACACGCATCAAGCTCCTCAGCTTGCTTTGTTGGCCCTAGCAGAAACTCCCTTCTCCGCAGGTGTCTTCTTTCTCGAACCCACTGAGTATAGCCCGCCGGCACTGAAAACAATAATAGCACCTAGGAGTGTACCAGGAGCTAGCTTGTTACCAAATAGCCAAATGCTTAGAAGTAGGCTGACGAGCTTTCGGATGTTGAGGATGATGGTGACGGTGAGAGCCGTTGATGCAGCGGCCAGAAGGTTGACTCCCCGGATGCAAGCATATTGAGTAAGAACATTGGTAATAAGGAATAGGATCTGACTGGGAATCTGGAACTTAGTGGTCGCGAAGCCGAAAACGCCTGGTAGTTGTAACGGGGTGCTCGTCATAAGATGAGCAAAAGTACGTGCCATTGACGGAGCAAAAGGCAGGAACAGCGGCAGAGAGAGGGCATGCGAGTAGAAAAGGTTCTCCTTCCACTGAGGGCCGTATTTGGCGTATGTTGCCTCCGTGTAAAGCCCCATGATGGCTGAAAGAAGCTGAGCCACGAAGAGGATCACCAGTCCAGTGCTGAAGGCCGGACGACCACTGCTTTCACTTGTACCCTATAGCCAAGAGTTATTAGTGTATGCCTAGCAAAGCTCGGAGAAGGAATGTCTACCTTGGCTTGAGCATCCGACCACGCAGCCAAGATGACACCGAGTGTCAAGAGGACGACGGCAACAACTTGCATTTGAGAATACCTCTTGCCATATAGATAGCCTGCCGCCATAGTTGTGATACTTCCGCCAGATCGAAGGATGATATGAACTGGAACGGAAATATCATAACTGAAGGCGTGGTTATTGAGGACATTGATGGTGAAGAAGAGAACAATGTTGAATATCCAACGGCTGATGGGAACCTTGTTAGGTGTAAGGAAGAAACGACTGTTCTTATCAAATTGAGCGATGAATCCCGTTACAGCGACGAAGAGAAATTGAACAAACGTCAACAGAGTTCCTGTAATGAAGAGAATGCGTCAGTTAAAGGCTACGGGACCGCGGACGATTTCATACCACTTGATGGTTCAAAGCTATACAAATAACTCATTAGTCTCGTAGCACAGTATGGATGATTATACACATGGGAAACTCACTTGACGATAGCTTCAAGAGCATAAACCTAAAGCCAGCATGGTTTGAGTCAGTCCATATGGCCATGTAAGACAATTGGTAGCGGGGGCTGGAAGTGACAACGTACATTTGAACAGCATCCTCCAAAGATCAAGCTTAACATGACACCAACCGTCAACAATGAAGGTCCGACCTCGTGAGCCACCAGATTGGCAATGTTCTGCGCTACAGATGACCTCGATCCTTGCTCCAGGTCATTAACAGGAGCCTCGTGAGAGGCGCTGTCACGACGGATCGAGTTCTCGAGGACCGTCATGTCTGAGGCTGCTGTCCTCTTGCGGAGGATGTGGGAAGGTATTTCGGTCGCCATCTCTGTGGGATGGGAGGTGTAAATAGTAAAAAAAAGGAGTGACAGGTGGTATCCCTCAACAAAGAGCTCTGCTGACAAAAAGCGGCTGGGCCGAGTTATTGGTGTTGCCCTTGTGTCTTGCTTGTCCTTGCCCAGGTAATGCAGAAGAGCCAAGATGAGACGGGGGCCGAGGGACGCTCAGACTCTTCGATAAGGCTGGGCGTTGACCCGCATCAAGTCAGCGGTACCGCTGTACCTGCATACCCACCAAGATTTCATTGGACCAAACCGTACTGAGTACACGTCAAAAGTTAGTGCTGGCTGAACAGCCCTATCTCATCTCAAGTACCTTAAATTCAACCAGAGACCGTCCATCGCAGGGAGGTACTGCATGATGGAACATTGCTGCATCAGAGGTCGTGGCAGCTCGAGAGCCTCAGAGATTGGCTATGAAGCTTACATAGGCCTGCGTCACGATACAAACGGCGGATTGGTCAAGAAATTACTAAACAATCAACTGCTTGTGTTCTTAGAGGCGTTGAATGCGGCCCCTGCATCTAACCTTACCATTATCCATCATCAGTCTCCCTCGAAACTCCACTGACCCGAATGGCGGGCGAATAGCCGTCCATCATTTTAACTTGGCTTCTTCTCAGGCATGAGTGGCATTTCTTTGATTCTCAATAGTCTCTTTGTGGTTTCTGCTACACGTGGCGACCGAACGCCAGCCAATGTATCCGTTCACCTCCCTCCCATGTGGCTCTTCCCGCTGGTTCATTCGCTTGCTTCATAGACAGATAGCCAGTAGCTTTCTATCGTCAGTCTTTTCAACGGCCACATCCAAAGGGCCTCTTCCAGCTTTCTTCCTTCTCTCCGCGTAGCATTCATTCCAAGCACTATCGATGATACGTGCTATCGCTTCTAAGTATAGTAGGTCGTGTTGTTCCGTATTATCATTTCCTGCACCATCGAGATATCACGTCATGCCCAAGAAGAACTGGGCAGATCCCACCATGACTGAGGCTGAAGTACTTATACTCTTGCTGTTGCGACTTCGACTTCCAGCCAGGGACTAGCTCGCTTAACTGCCCTACGAGATGAACGCCATTACCATGGTCTAGAGTGCCGAGAAGACAAAGAGCTGTGTCCGCAGGTTAGCCCCGGGTTGACATACAAAGGTGTGCCTCAGTTTCACTTACATTGTTCGTAGCTGCAATCGCAATACTGTCCTCGAAGGGATGCCAACTCATGTGCAGGATCTTCTTGTTGAAATCGATCTGGTCCGCGTCTGTCTCCTTACGCATTCGCTGGCCCTGACCGCCTGGACTACCAGCCCTAGATCCACCCTTCTTGCCATTGGTAGCTGTTGGGCTTGTCGAGGCGTTGATTGGCGTGGGCACACCAACCTTCTTCGCCTTGAAAGCCGACTTGTCCGCCTGAAGGACCACCTCGACCTCCTTGTCAGGGTCTGAAGGATAGATCATGAAATTGTTGTTATAACTGCCTGTCATAACATTCTTCGCATCACCAGAGAAAACAACTTCAAACTTGTCGAATATACTATCGTTCTCGTATGTGTCACACAATCGTGGCCGGAGATGCTCGTGGATCGGTATCGTCTTTACAGGCTGTCGCTCCATGTTGATATCCCAAATCTTTACGGTGAGGTAATCGCGAGATAAGATGTATCGACCGTCATGTGAGAACCGGACATCGGAGATAGAGGAGATGATTTCGGAAAAGAAGGATCGCGACGAGGGGTCTTCTTCCTGTTCAAATACTACGAGTAGTCAGTACGCTTGCAATTATACAAGTTCTTACAATTCGGGTGCACAAACGTTTCGCGTGCTGGTCGCATAGAGCACTCTCTCGCATGTCAGCAAGCTTGATGGTGCCCTTAGAGCTGGCATACATGAACCAGTTGCAGCTCATGGGGTGGAATTCGGCTGCTGTGATCACTTCAGTAAGTTCCTCCATATTGGCAGGCTTGATGTCAACGATGTTGAAGCTCTGGTCCTGAATATTGAGGTTCCAGAGGTTAATCCGCAAGTCATCGCTGCTGATGAAGGTCTCTCCGTCGCTGTTCACCGAGATGCTGTTGATATGATAGGCATGTGCGTTGGCGTATGTCCGGCGTGGCACGGCGGCAACCACTGTGTCATGATGTGTGAGCCGAGGCAGCTTTAGGTCGGCGGCGTTCTTAAACTGATGAGACGGTAAAGGCTTGGGAGCGCCGCCACCACCTGCAATGCTCCCAGGAGTTACATCGTGAGAGAGATTGTTCTCCGCCACAACCTTGAGCGACTTCTCGAACACCTTCCATAGCTTGATTGTCTTGTCGTTGGTAGACAACAGATAGTGTGAAGCGTTTTGTCGCCTGCACCACTTTATCTTGTTGATCTTTTCCTCGATCTCAAGGGACTTCAAATAGTCGAATTCGGGCTCATGCGACTGAAACTCAGTGTGAAATTTGTACTCGCAGGTTTTTTTCTGCATCCATAGTTAGCGGCGACAGTAGGGAGTGCAGCGCCAAAGATAAGCGGCACGCAAAGACATTCGGGAATGGTGACGTACCGTCTCGTTGCGTTCGAAGAGCACTACTCTACCTCCCTTGTCGCCAGTAGCGAGATAGTTTCCGGTATGGTCGAACTCAACCGTCGAGATGATATCAGCTGTATCAGAGCGTGGCAGTTAGTAACCATGACGGATAACTGGCTCTGAAGTAGGCAGAGGGTGGTGACATACCTTCGGTGATGTCCTCAACATCGCCCTTGTCACCAAAACACCTGCACACGACAGCTCAGCTTCGCCTTCAAAAACACGAGAGGTACCCAATAATGGATCAAGAGAGATAACGTACTGCGTGAACTTCCACGTGGGCGAATTCGTCTCGCTATCAACCATCTTGGTGAGCAGCGAAGGCGGGGGTTAGGAGGGGTTGTGGTTGTTGATCGAGGGAGGCAAAGGTCAGAATCGATAGCTGTGGATTCGAATGGCGGGGCCAAGGCGGAGGTGAGGATTAATCGGAGCCGAGAACTTGGAAACAGCGAAAGTAGTTGATGTTGACGAGTCGAGGCGACACGAAGGGAGATGGGTGGATGATGGAAGCTACAACAGCACACGTCTGGTCTGGTGTTGCGGTGGGTGTTAGATGGCGTAAGGTAAGGTGGTGAGTGGATGGGCGGTGGTGTCGTTTCTGGATATCGTCTTTTGTCGGCGCCGCAGTGGGGTCTACCAAGATATGCCGCCGTGATCTATAGACGTCGTCCAAAATTATTTCCTGTCCGGCGGCAGGGAGGGATATCGGAGGCAGGACGGCGGAGGGCTGAATGATGTTAAGAGGTGGACAGGCGTCCAAGGCTGAAGAATAATGGTCGGGTGGTAATGGTGGTTGTGGTGGAGGTAGGCTGGTCTGCTTTGGTTTGGACGTGAATGTGGATGTGGATGTGGGCGAGGAGCAGAAGCAACGGAGGGCGGGCCAAAGAGATGAGGGAGGAGACAGCGAGCGGAGGGAGAGCGCTCTGCAGTCTGTGCTGAGCTGCGCTGTGCTTAGGTTGGTGAGCTGCCTACTGCACTGCACTGCGTTGCGCTGGCGGCACAAGACCTGGCTACTGTAGGTAGGTAAGGTACCTAGGTAAGGGAAGGCAGCTTAAGATAGTAGTGGAGGTCTTAAGCTATGTTTAGCTGTAGTAGGTATTATTATGTCTGTAATTGATCGAGTTTCGTGATGTTTACGTACGGAAAGGTTTCGCTGCAGACAAGACAGTTTCTCCGTGTCGAGAACATATCAAGAACAAGTTGAGATGGGCAGTGACGCAGCAGAAACAAAAGTCAAGCTGCTTTGATCTGATCCAGTTCGATTTCGGGTTGGCCTGGCCGGGCCTGGTTTGGGCTTGGCTGGATGATCGATGGGATAGGACAGTTTATGGTGGATCCCTCAAGTTTGGGTTGATTTTCAGGTCAGGTTCCCCTACGCCGATGATTCTGCGAGAGAACTGGACCTCCAGTAAGAGTCGAGCAACAGCTCAGAGCTGAGTTGGCACTTAGGTACAGAAGCCACAAGAGAGCTCCAAGGCTTCATTGCCTATAATAGGCTGTCCTTCAAGGCTAAACGCCACCAGCATACTAAAATCGATGACTTAACGTGCCTGTGTGGGCTGCTTCTGTTTGTGAGGGGTTACCGACCTACTGACCCCAACAGCTCAACCCTTGGAGGCCCAAGTTTATCTTGACAGACTTCTGGACAAATCAGAGGCATACATAGCTGTAAGCTCTGCTAGCGACGAGAGCTAGAGCTACCTAGGCATGTTAGTTCTTCAAAGTGAGGCTGCATGATAGATCAGCCTGACTGACAAGCCATTACGCTGGTCACTTCTACGCAACTTACATCTACCTTAATCCATATATCAGATCAAGCTTGATGTAACAGCGGGGTATCCCTGGATGACTTGACATCCATAGGTAGGTATTCAGATAAAGAGCTGGCAGCATGGTCAGCACTGGTGGTGGAATATAGAGCGCGTTCCATTTTGATCTCATCTCATCAAAGAATAATCTAGGTCAGCTTCTTAACTCAATTATACTTGCCAGAGCCGTTTCAGTATCAACTCATGAGCGGTATCAGGCATTAAGTTTTCTCGGAAATCCGGTGCCAAGCTCCAGGCCGATCGGCACCCGCTCATCCGCCCGGAGCGGTTTTGACATGTGCCCCCGATTCAACTTCATCGCGGCTATTTTATAGTCTAATCATATCCTAGACGTCTACAACGAATGAACTGAAGTGCTCATCATCGGTCTTCTAGAAGTTTTCTACTAAGCTTTCTTCCTTCGACTTATCCAACAAGACACTCAACTCATTGCCTCTGCTGCTGGAGCAATAGCTGTTCATGCTCCTCGGCTAATATAGACAGCCATGGACAACGACAACAGACAACCACCGGGAGCACAACCACAAAACGATACATCTGCAAAATCGAAAGGAAAGGCCACAGATAACGGTTCTGGAAACTCTGACTCTATCACCAGCCGACTTCAGGCTTCTGGCAGGCTTGCTCTCCATGCTTTCGGAACGGGTCCAGATATAAGTGGCCAGCGACCAGACGAAAAAGCTAGCTCCAGTGGCAGCAGCATCACTGGGAGAAACTCATCTAGTACGGGCGACGCATCATCGCACAGGTTGCGCTCAACAGCCCATGGTGAATCGTTACGCTCACAGACAAATTTGGTTTCTGGTGCATCGGCAGAAGCATTTGACGCCTTCTTCAGTGCCGACGCTACGTTAGAGGTTGA
The DNA here is from genome assembly GCF_000149955.1 of Fusarium oxysporum f. sp. lycopersici 4287. Lineage (NCBI taxonomy): Eukaryota > Fungi > Ascomycota > Sordariomycetes > Hypocreales > Nectriaceae > Fusarium > Fusarium oxysporum. Next base: position 1,625,329 of record NC_030986.1, read on the forward strand.
GGATGCCAGTCAATATGGAAGGCTCCCAAACCAAAGTCACCATATACCATCTACGCCAAGCGCTGTTCTGGAGCAAGAGAAGATGGATGGCGCTGCTGTAGTCAACCTACTCGATGATTCATCTGGGGGACTTGATGGTGTTTTGCTCGGAGCTCATGATCCGGATGCCGAAGATGAAGGCCTTACACCAGAGGCGGCAGCCAAGCTGAGAGAAACCCTATTCCCTGCAGATTCGGTTTTCTCTGGCTTTCGCTGGGATGATTTACTCAACTTTAACCCCGAGTTTCTTGATCAGGCAGGGCCTGAAGCAGATTTCGAACGGCAGCTTCACTTTGGTACAACGAGTGCCGACGAAGTGAGGAATAGCTACCTTGAGCAATGGGACAAGGTGTTGAATGGGTATACAGAATATGTCTGGGGGGGTTTAGAACCTCTGATAGCTGAAGCTCGAAGAGAAGTCGAAGAAGTTAAGACTCAAGGTCTTGATGCCGTGCCTCAGACAAAGGCACTGGATCGGCTACGACAGATTTTGGGCCATGTCCGAGGGTTTTGAAGAATTAATCTACAGGTCGATCTCAGATATTTTGACCAGCAGTAACAATCATACTTGGGATATAATGTATTTATATGAACACTGACTTCGAAACAATGGCTAATGTGAAGTTAATTGATCGAGTCAATTTTAGCTTGGTGCCAAGGGTTGCTCAGTCAACAGGGTCCATGACATCATCCCACGCCTTACCTAGGTACGCTGAGTTGATTGGATTGTCTGTCATGTTGTTGCCCAAGGAAACAAGCTGAATGGTCTGCTCACTGCACAACCTTGCACTTGCGACGTTATGGGCTAAGCCCTTTGGTTAACGACCCCACTGGAATCGTCTTAGGTTCCTGACTTGGAGGCTGGACCTGGAAGCTGACAAGGAAGAATAGACGAAGGCCGGGGAAAGGAAAAAGTGAGAGAGAACACGAGACGAGGATCTCATTGGGGCTTTCTTTTACGAACCCAACCAACATTCGCTGCTCCTCGCATGCTTTACCGACCTGCAGTAGAACGTCTTGACCTCTCAGCCTCGTTCTCGCAGCTGAACCAAATCATCTCTCGTTCGCTTGCTCTCAACAATCATCATGCTCAGTTATAGTTGCATCTGGCTCGGCCTCGCTGCAGTCTCTACATCTGCTCAGAACATTCCTCAAGTAGAAGCAATAGCAACGGCAGTATACGCCCCAGCCTACTACATTCCACCAGCCTCTGTCATCTTCAGACGGGACGATTCATGCCCAGCGAACACATTCCGATGCTCTGAGGAGCTTGGCGAGAGATTTAGCGACATATGCTGCCAAAACGGCCAAACGTGTGCCGTGGACGCCGACGATGAACCGGCTTGCTGTCCGTCTGGGTGAGTGCTCAAAAGTCGGATTCCTTTTTCGACAAACGAATTGACTGCTAACGATGCCAAGCGCTGTCTGCACAGGTACAGCTCCAGCCTCAGCCACTGGCGAACCAACCGCTGAAGCATCCTACGTCCCGAACTCATATTTCGCCTTCCCTTATGCTGCCACGACATTTTCAAACGAAGCTGCATGCACCTCAGCCGTTGATGCTTGCGAAGAAAACTACGATCAATGTGTTAATTTCCTCGGGGATGGAGGCCAATATGGTGTCACTATAGTTGTACCTGGTGGCGGAGGTACAACAGTTCAGGGTGGTGGACAGGCTCTGGGTTCGTCATCAGCAACCGCGGTCTGCTCTAGTCTAAGCTCTCGTGCTTGCAGAAACGTTTCCAGTGATGACTGCTCGGATTATGGGAACGATGCTTCATCCTCCAACAGACTCGCCTTGTGTTTTATGGGTTTCGGGGCAGGCATTGCCATACTCAACGCCCTGATTTAGGTGCCAAACAAGCTGATGTGCAACTTGATACAACGATCGCGGGCCTTGCAAGCATGATTGCTGGTGCTAGTGTATCAGGATTGATTGAACGTCCTGCTGCCGCTGCCGAGGAAGACATGTGCTTGCCTCGATGCTCAAAAGGATATTTGCGCTCACCAGAGCGAATGACTGCAGTTACGACGCATTTTATGAATACCCTACGTTGATAGGGCTTGAAACTATGAAGCGTGCTTATCACAATATATATAGGATCTGAAATGGGCTTATGCTGAAAGACTTGACGGGCGCTTGATGTGGAATGTATGCGTGTTTTTGGTTTTGTATATAGAATAATACAGCAACAAACATTGACTTGACTGACCATTCAGTCCTGTGTTGGGTTTAGCCACTTTTATTCTTTCGCCATGTATTACCTGACCTCTTTTCATTGTTGACTTTGAGGGTGATCACTTGGCAATGTGTTTGCTTCACTATTTAAACATTCTCAAGCCTCATTGAAAACGCAACGTAGCTCTCAGGAGCTTCATAGTGCAAAACGGTACGGTTTCAAACATTCCCATGAAGCTAGCACCTTAAGCCTCATCCATGTAATAAGAAGAGACTCGACAGGCCCTGCCTACAGTTCATGATAATGCAGAAACTGACCGAGGCAACCATTCAATGGCCTTCAATCATCGGGTAGTCAAGTTCAATGAGGCTCTAGAAGCAGCAATAGGCATTACTCATGAGCTTTAATAGATGTATTATTTACCTTACGTCAAAGATCTTGATGGAACCATGACCAGGAAGTAAAGAAAAGTGTTCAGCCATAGCCCTCTCATAGCACTCGCGAAGTCGCCCCCTCGTAGTTCGATCTCATATCGACTCGGCAACAGCTTCTCAAATACCAGGCGATAGTATATCCTCCAATACCTCAATAATAGAGCCCCTCGTATGTTCTTCCCGGTTCGAGTTGGCCTCATCTTGGTCGCCGAAGGTCTCGCTTACAAAAAGCCGCGCAGTCATCTCTGCCTTCCCAAGCTGGACTTCCTCTGCTCGAGAAAGGCGGGCACAAATCGCACTCAGGTCTTCGTTTCGGGCCAGCAACTTTGAAATGTTTTCTGCACGTTCAACCACTGCGCTTGGCACCCCATTCAAAGCTGCACATCTGCCTCCAAAACTCGACGTGCTATGACCATACTCAAGGTTGAAGAGAAAGGTCACTTGATCATCAACAAGTGATGCATTCCAGTCCATTCTGACGTTCATGTGCGCAATGCGTAACCCATTGTGATTTTCCAAATACCCGCACTCGAAAACTTCATGAAAGTGTGTAGCAGCAAGTAGACGAGGGCACTCGGGCCCGAGAGATAGGTAGTAGTCCAGTAACGCGGCTAGCAGTCCGGCACCATCATCGCCATTGGTCCCTTTCCCGAACTCATCTACCAAGACGAGGCTTCTAGGTGTTGATGATTTCATTGATAGCGCAGCTTGTTTCATGTCCCTTGCAAAAGAGCTCTCGCCTCCAGACATGCTTTCCCTAGGAGATATACAGGTCAAGATGCTTTCTGTGAGCCCAATTGTTGCCTGAACTGCCGGCACAAAACTGCCGATGTGGGCAAGATACACAATTATAGCTGTTTGTTTGAGATAGACGCTCTTTCCAGAGTGATTTGGCCCAGTCAGGACCAGAGCCTGAGGAGAGCCGTCTTGGACCGCCGTTATGTTTGATGTCCCTGTAAAGAGATGGCAGGGATTTGGGATAAAGGCTGGCACAACAAGTTCTTGTAGAGGATGGCGGCCTTCCTCGATGTGAATAATGCTTGCTTCCACCATTTGTGGTGCATGCCAATCGTACTTTTCGGCACCAAGCGCAAGGGCAAGTATTGCATCAAACTCACCACACATGTCTGAGGCGAGCAAGAGAGGCTCCTCGTGCTCCAAAACTTTACCTGCAAGACCATGTATAATCTCTACCTCCCGATCTGCCTTGCGTGAGTTAAAGCCTTCAAAGCGCTACTGTCAACAAGCTTACCTCCAATCTGGCAATACATGTCCCCATATTCCTCGTCTAACTCTCTCATGTAGCTGTTTTTGTAGCACACTGCACCGTCCGCAGTAAACAACTTTTCCCAGGCTCCAACAGCTGTCCCCTCTCCTTCATATTGCCCGTTACCTGTCAGGCGATTTGATTCCACCACTGTGAGAAAACCTATTTGTGGCAGAAAGATGCACGATCGAACATGCTTGCGTGCCCATTGTGGTAACTCCCTATTGAGTTGGTTGACAACTTCTGTCAGGAAGCTGTCCATCCCGTCATACCGTCTTTTGAGTTCGTCAAGTTGAGGATCAATTCCGGTTCTGACGGAGGATCTGTGTCGTGCCTTGGACTGTTCAAAATCGATTGTCTTGTTGATCATGTCTCCAACAACTACTAAGCTGGCCGGTTCGAGAGTATGAATGAGCTTAGTCAATACTATTAGCTTAAACCGTTAGATCACTTCTTGTAGCAGCTCCTTACTTTCTTGAAGATCACTATATCAGAGCCTCCATTAAACAAGCCTATCGTGTCTCTGAGAGTCAGAGCTTGGGCGGTGAACTTCTGGATTGTTGCCCATACGCCCCTATCGAAAGAATGACCAGCGGAGGGAAACTCAATGCCTTTTCGCAACTGCGCTAGCGTGGTGCGCATGTTTCGAATTTTGCGTAGGGTCGAAGTCAATTGTGCAAGTTTGTCGGCGTTGTCTGGTTGAAGCAATACTGTGATGGTCCTCTGCCTCTCCGAAATGATGTCGAGGTCCAACAGGGGTCGAAGGAAGAGTTGGCGTAGTTGTGCACGACCTTGAGGGGTACAAGCCAGGTGATGGAACAGTCCATATACTGAAAGACTTTCTTTCGAATTGCTCTTGTTCGCATCTGGTCCCCACGCTTGGCTATTGGGGTGCAATTCGGTCTGCAGAATTTGCAGTGACAAGAGAGCGTCAGTACTGACATACATGTAAGTATTAAGGGAAAACATGCGGATGTCAACAACACGAAAGAGAACTCCGGCAACTTGTCCATCAGGGAGAAAATCAGCGGGTCGTCGACGAAGAATATCGCCAAGTAAAGCACCAGCACATCCTACCTGAAACATATTAGCATCCCAGTCACAATCATAAAAGTGTGCACTTACTGATACCTGGCTATTCATGTTTATGCAGCCTCCATAGCGAAGTTGACGGAATGCCTGCGACTCGGGCTGGGAAAGACCCGGTATGGATTCTTCACTTCCATCCTCTTCAATCCCTGTGGAGAATACAATGCCAGTCGCAGATAAAGCTTGAGAATCGAGGTTGACAAGTCGTTCGTGTGCCGTTTCGATTGAGAACTCTGACGACTGCAAGCCGCGGAAAATGACCCCTTTTGAGGCACCTGTGCATGGCTATCGTCAGTTTCTCGTCCTACGAATTGGAAGATAAATCTATTTTCGCTGACCTTCTGACGCAGTGATCTTCTCCAGATGGTCGCGGAAACTGGCAGATGCTCTTGCAGATACAAGAAGACTGGTTGGTTGGATATGGATAAGGAATTGCTCCGCAATGTCGAGTGAAGCCGTGGCAATGTCCTCAGATACATGTAGAATCCCGTCAGTAGTTGAGAAATATGCGCACCCAATGGTGGAATTCTCCCTGAGATCGATGGCCATGACAACTTCATGTTGAATGGGCTCACTGCTGCTTCGAGCACGAGTGTTGGCATTGAGCGTCTGCGGTTCTTGTGGATCTGAATATTGTCCTTGGTTCTGAGAAACAGAACTGAAGCGGATTGATGAAGAAGGATTGCGAGCTCGCGACCGTGTTGAGCCACCCCTGGAGGACAAACCGCCACTGTTTCTGCGGTTATAAGTGCGGCCTCTCCAACCTCTACCTCCTCGGCCTCGGCCACGACGACTCGAGCTAGAAGCACTCGAGCCTGGCGTCCTGGGCATATTGGTCGAGTGGATTTAATAGGCTTGTTGCCGGAAGACCAGAGGAATATGCGGGGAGGGAGAAGGATGAGTTTACCGCGCCGTGCAATTAGCAGGCATCCAATGACAAGACGAGAGATCAGGACGGGAGTGACCTTCCTTAGTTGTCTATGCAATTCAAGGCAGGTGCCGTTTACTGCTTCAATTATTTCCCAGTGCGTTGGAAGTTTCATGGCAGCCCTAAGTTTCCTCTTGGCCTTTGTCATCATGGGAAGGAAGGACACACATGTGGAAGGAACTCGATCGCAAATTTTACCTAACGCAAAGAGATCCATGAACGATCGAGTATTTGTGGCAAGTACCAACATTCTTTTGAATAGGACCTATTGTTCCAATCGGTGCAACTGGCTAATACAGTATTGAATGTGGTCATGCAGGTATATGAATAGACTCTATTTGGTTCTGGAGGCTGGTCGCTCGTCGACAGCGCTTCATTTTGCTAAGATAGAATTCCGTCATATCGATAAGGGTGTGATGTCGCCCATCTTAGGTGTCTGAGCTCTTGTCGTCACTTCTCGTCAGCCTTGACCCAGCTCGTAAATTCACGGCGCTGCTTGCGGATGTCAATGAAACCTGGCCTCGTCTCAAGCACACTGAAAGGGTTTCCCCGATAGTCCTTTTCCACCTCGCCACTTCCTGTTTGGAAACCAGCCTCTCCTTCGCGTTCAATCTTGCCAGCCCACTCGTGCCACTTAATAGGTCGAAGCTTTGGAGTTCCCAGAACCAAGCCCAGGACAATGATCAAAGTCGCTACCAGTGCTTCGATAGATATGTCGATTGGGAGCGAGTGTGTTGCGAGCGGCTGCGGTTGGCCATGATGCACCGCTGTTGACGAGATGACGGAGTGCTCTTGCGCGGAGTAGCATCTGGAGTGATTGTCAGTTTCCTGCGAAAATACCAAGAATTGCCGAGCTTACGCATGTGCTAAGAGGACTAGACCAGTAACGGTCACTGTTTTAGAGATCCAAGTCATCCTGTGTTGGAATCAGACAGCTTGGTCACAGTTGCGATGAAGATGGACGTCGTCTTGGGGACAAGTCACGGCTCCTAGATGTAGACATGGGTACTAGCATCCAATGACTAAGCCTATGCCATTCTCCACCCATGCACACCACAGACAGTGTTAGCTTTCAAAGACAGAATGATTCGAATTACACATTAAGATGGGAAAATCCTAGTCATGGTGTTTGCCAAAAACCTGACAATTCTTTTTTAAAATACCCACAAGGAAAACCAAGTCTAAATCAAACCGCTCGATCCAATGTATGATGCTCGAATCCGTTCACCCAAATAGTAAAACACACAAGGGAAAATTGCTACAATTACACGGCGACATCATGACGCCATTCATCACTGGAGTCCCTGCTCGGTCTGTGCATACCAATCCTCGAAGTGACCAGGTTCGTCCATGATTTCGACTTTCCAATCATCCTTGCTTCCCTTCAGGTACACGTCTTGTGCTGTGGTGTCTTCGTAACCACCCATGACTGGCATCAAGTCTTGTCCACTTTCCACGTGAGACACCCAGCCTTCTTGGTCAAAAGGGACGGTGGCAGGGATTCCATCATAAATATCGTACTGAGCAGGTCCGAAGAGATGGGGAGCGGCATTGTCAAAGCTTGATCCAGGTGGTCCGTAGTAGTCGGCGAATCCATCAAGCCCGTGTACAGGGTAGTCGATGGCACCAGGAGAAGGGGTTCTGTTGATTACTTCGTTGTTGATGTTGAGACCACTGTACTGACGAATGCCCATATCAAAAGGGCTGGGTGTGATATCATCGTATGACAGTGAATGGGGCCGATCTGGAGCCGGGTTAGCATACATGTCATGGTAAGATGGCATGGCTGGCTCTCCGATCGCATTACTCGCAGCATCGTAGGCGACTGGTGCCTCGCTTAGTCGTGTAGCATGGCGGAATCTGGACTTCCGACCACGTCCGCCTTTCCAGTCTGAGTCGTTGTCTGAATAGTCGTCATTACCATCCCCATCACGTTTGACCTTTCGTGGCTTTGAGGGTGTGAACTTGTATCCGGGATGTGCTCGTTGATGGTTCACACGCTCTATTCTGGCCCATTGATCAAAATTCTCCTTGATTTGCGCTGGCTCCATAACCCATGCGGCACCGCAGACTTTTGAGACATGCTGGTGGTTGTTCTGAGAACATTGCGTCTTAGCGACTTCCTGGTACGCCTTTCGGTATAGCATAAAAGCATTCATGGGACGTTTGATCTGACCAGCCTTCTTGTTACGCGAAGTTTCCGACAGTCTCTCTTCAGTTGGCCGACTGACAAAGGCCTCGATGTCAGAGACATGAATATCGGGAAAGTCTCTGGCAGCTTCGGAAAGCGGTTTTGAAAGCATGTTGGTGGCATTCTTGGCTTTCTCTGCACGGCTTCTCTTCTGAACTCGACCAGTTTTCACTGCTGGTGATCGTGAAATAAGCGATTTCTTAGCGATATTGAGACCACTGCGAGTCGTAATTGCATCGCTAGATGGGCAAGGTGCTGAAGGCGACGCTTCCGGAGTGTACGGGAGATGGTTCTGCTTCGTTGGCTCAGCTGTTGGCTCTTCCTGTGCTCTCGTGCAACCTACATTGTAGCCAATCTCATCGGTCAAAGGACCATAAGGGTTACTTGTGATACCCAGACCTCCAGCATAACCTTGCTATTGTCGCAGGTTAGCTATGATGGCAACCAGTCTGGACCTGTTGGACTTACAAACGAAACATCGCTACTTTGGGAATAGACAGTTGATGGCTCATACACAGAAGAGTCGTCGTCACGAACGGGAGTAGAGTATCGAGTTGAGTAGAAGTAGCCGGCAAAGCTTTGTTCTGGGCTCATAGAGCCTTGAGGATGCGAAGTGTGTGACTCCATGGCCACTGGCTGCTGAGAGAAGCCATCAGAAGAGGATGGCGGAGTTGGAAGGATCTGTTGCGGCATGTCGCGTGTCTTCCGCCGCTCTTAGATATTGATTTTGGCTAGAAACGGGACGCAAGGATGGAGAAGAGTCCTGCGTTGTTGTTGTTGATGGAGTTAATGGAACGACACAGGTACTATAGTGAACAACGGCAAGTGGACTTTGTAAGAAGCACAATGTAGATGAAGAGATAAAGTCTGATCTTTTGACAGTAGCTATGTTGGTCTTAAGCGGCCTGAAGATAGAGTACTCAGCAAGGACGTCTTTGTCGGATTTCTTTGAGCTGCCACAAGTGGTTTTGTATGTGCTTGGGACATTCTGATACCATAGATATGTCTACAACGCCAGGACCATGCCCACAAATAGACAAGCAACGACCTGATGCCCCCAAGTTCAAAGAGACCGGAGCAGACGACTGTTCTGTTGGGAAACAGACCGCAATGCGGACCGTTACCAGAGTGGTAGACCTCTCCAAGCTGCATTTACATGTGTCGTTGGCCGGCATCCTCCACCCAACACACTACACCCGGGCCAACATGGAGAAGCACAGATAGAATAGAAGCCCTATGAGCTTAAGAGATGGGGCCGCTTGGCGTCCAGCCGCAATCCATTCAATAGAAACAGAATGTCATACTTTTGATTGTGCTTCCCTGCGCCGCCTTATTCGCATGCCACTAGTTCAGCCACGGCGCATTCCTTTGATGTGCGCATCCGGCCCCTCTGGCTGTCATCAATCATCCCAACTTGAGACGTTGTTGACTTCCTATTGTTTGGTGAATCGATCTCGATCTATTATCCGTAATGTTCTCTTACTTATAACCAAAGGCGCCGTGCCATCCTGATACTCCGACAGCTCCTGTCCACCGCTGTTTTGCTTTGCTTCCATTAGCTGTCTTGCCCTGCCATGCCCTGCCATGCCCTACCAGGCTTGTTATGTGGAGGGCTGCAGCATGTTTGCTTCAAATGCCGGATAACTGGGACCAAGCGGCCACTCGCAGTCATGCTGGCAGCGTCTGTTTGATGTGTCGCGGTAGCCGAACGACTAACCAACCAAATAATCCATAATTGCCCAGCCTGATCTAGCCCTGTGCCAGCCTGGTCTGTTGGTTCTGTTTTGGCAGATCATCTCTGCCTTTAAGACTATTCCGACCTGGCGCCCAAAAAAGAAACAGGCTTCTATTCGAAGCTTTGGCCATTTGTTCCTGACCACCATTTTCATCACGCCTAGCAATGTTGATAGACACCCTATTTTCGGCATAGGTTCGGCCATTCGCGTCTCGCGTTGCTGCAGTGCTTCAGATCACAAATCCTGTTGGTCGCTCACTTGCCTAGTTTGATCTGGAGACGATTATAGAGTCCTTACAGATGGGGGAAAGTGTGATTCGACCTGCCTGTGCCATCCTCTCATTTGAGGCCCCATGACAGGCAATTGTTTTGAATAGCTCTATCCCTCTCCAATGAGAGAAAAAGACTCAGCTTCTTCTCGTTAATACTATTATCGTATTGGTTGTGCTTGTATTGCTGTTGGAGATGGCTTAGGGATAAGTCTCATATCATGCCTAAACATGGTTTAGAGAACTTCCTAACACAGTCGTGGCGTTGACCAGGACCCATGCCTTATTAAATCCCCGTGTTTGGAGTGTTCATCGGTTTTCAAACGGTCTTGGTGGCTCCGATGGTTTGATTGGCGGAGTCAAAATCTGATGTTGAGGAGAGGGTGATAGTGCGACTGGAGGAAGTATTGGAGTAGCAGCCTTGAATCTATTCGAGCTGGCCGAATCGATGGGGCGGGGTGGTGAATGCTTGGTTGGGGAGAGCCCAGCGATAGAAGGTATAGTTCCGTTCTGCTCGTGAGCTGCTCGATATATCTCGCGGCTGATCTGAGGTGTGCTCAACGCCGACTCAGCTGTTTTATCCCCCTGGAAGCTGTCGATACCTTTCGAAGGACTAGGTGTCCGGAAGGACGTCATCGGGGTGGTCATAGACGTACTGCGTGATGGGCTGCCCTGGATGCTAGCATCTAGCTTGACAGGTGCCGGAATCACCGGTGTCCCTTTGGGTGTGCCAAGCACCTCCTTACTCACCTCTGAGCGGGCGTCCATCATACTAATTGTTAAGCCAACGCCATTGAAATTAGTACCAGGGGTGGAAGCCAATGGAGCCAAGCTATGTTCAACGTTGCCGTTAGATGCGTCGTGATCTCCATCTCCTGTCCCGTTGACCTTCTGAGCCTCCCCACTAAGAGATAACCCTAAGTGACTCGAAGAGCGAGATGGATCTGGCCGGGCGCCGGAGTTAGGTGGACGATTGAGCTTCAACTTGATAGTTGGTCTGGGCCGTTTGGCTTCTTGTTCGCGCCGAATACAAGAAGCACAGATATAGTGGAATTCTGGCTGGTCAGCTGCTGCTTCGCTCAGTCCAACACATTGACTATGCTGCCAGACATTGCATCTCTCGCAAGCTACGCTGTGAGCTCCATCGTCCACTTGGCCATAGAGACCACAAGTGCAGTCGAAAATCCAATCTTCTTCCTCATCCTCTAGCTCCTTCAGAGCTTGCTTGTTTTTCTCAATTTCAACTTGAAGACGGCGTTCAGATACTCGTCCGCTGCTACTTGATAAGTTCTTGCTGTCTTCGGAGAGTTGTGCAAGTTCTTCCTCATGCTGGACGCGTCGTGCCTCGCGTTCTCGTAACCGTTGTTCACGAGACACCATTCTTTTATCGCGCTCCTCTTCCATTTTAATTTGCGCCAATTCTTCTCGTCGTTTGCTTGCTTCTTCTTCCTTTCGGTGTCGTTCTTCCTCCCGAATCTGTTCCTCCTGCCTCTGTTGTTCAACTTTCCCAGCAATTCGACTCGATCGTTTTGCATTCGCCATTTTGGCAGCGTTCGCTAGCTCTCGCTCTCGCTGTAACTCTCTGCGTTGCCGAGATTGTTCTTGTTTTTCAAGGATAGGAACAAGGTGTTTTTCTAGTTGGTCGCGCAGGATTTTCTCATTCTCGTCACGCGTCTTCCGAAAACCATCCACAACAGATCGTACATCATCCAGAGTTACGGCGAGACATTCCCATGTCATTCCACCCAGGCCATCATCTTCGCTAGGCGTATCTTCTTTGATTTCTTGATCCGTTTCAACCACTTCTTCTTCTGCATTCAAGGTCGTGCGTCGTCTTTTGCTCGAGCGCCGACTTCCATACGATGCTCTGGATTTCTTCGGTTTGGTGGGTTTCGTAATCATCGGAGGTTCTGTAAGCCGATACACTCGGTTATCGTCCAGCACGAAGTAGGTTCTGTCATCTGCATCCCAACCATATGGTTCTATTCGCTGGAGTTCTGTTAGTGGCTAACCCCCTTTTTGTTGAGATGTGAACTTACCCAACTTGTTTGCTCGCTATCTTTTTGCTCTTCCATCTTATCCCGAATGCGCTCAGGATGGATCATGGCCCATTGAGTCAGTTGCTGCATGACCTTGATCTACCCAGACAGTGTATATTAGCCTTGGATCACTAACCAGGCCTCGTAATTTCTTCATAGCCTACCTTGGTAAAAATGTCGAAATCGTTGAATTTGAGGGGTGTTTCACCAGAACCGAAGGGGTTGTAGTTCGGCGATCTCTTCGTAAATTGTTTTCGTGCTTGGTCATCGAAAATTTCATGCCTTCGAATCACCATTAGCAAAAAAACAGCATCTCCTAATTCCTGGAAACGTACGTTAAACCACGATGCGACGAAACTAGTTTGAGGAGGGCGAGGGCAATGTCTGCCAAGATGCTTGAGTTCGGCTTGAGGCATTCCGTTTCAATTTCCTATGAAATGTGTTAGTTTGTGCGCCTATCGCATTATTGAAGAACTGGGCTGCTGTGTGGCCATACCTCAACATCAATAGCTTCGTCGATTTTCGCAGCCTTGCCAAATATGTATATCCACTGGCAAAGGTTCGCAAACTGCCACATATTACGGATGCGATGCTGTAATGAGTGTTCTGTCTCACCATCGTCGCCATCGATGGCCGCAAGCGAGCGCTTGCGAGACGGCATGGTTGAAGAAAAGTTGATGATGTCGATGTCAGGATGCTAGCCAGTCGCGTCACAATTGTCAGAAGCGTGTTTAGGCGTTTCTAGGTCGCGAAAAGCTGGGACGAGCTGTGGCGCACTCAGCCACAAGCACATGCCACTTGTATCACTTTTCGACTACCCTGGCTGGCCAACCTGGGAATTCAGCTTACGACCTCCATTTTCCAGGGGATGAAACTCTCCACACTGTAGCAGAAACCTTGTTCTATAAAAAGCACACGGCATTTCATTGCACTCTGCCAAAGAAGCTGCTGTGTGTACAGTGCGTAAGCGGGAGCTTACTGTCACATCCAGCCGTCCTACGGCATCCTAGGGACTCCTGATTAGGATGTAGCGAACTGGCTACCTCTTTGCTTCTACGAATACCTCTAAACCATACCTAGTTCACGCTCTCTATCTTTTTTTTTCTTTTTTTTTTTCATGAAGCGCTAACGATGCTTCATTCTGGTAGTAGTACTAATAATCACTATTCTTCATGACATTGGACCGCATTGGCGGTCATTAGTCCTTTCGTTGGTCCATGTCTTCACACTCTTGGGATCAAGACGGGCGCCCTGCGCGGCGCCTGTCTATTCCGCTTCAGAACTTAGACGGATCGCATCTCGATAATCAACAGACGCAAGCTGGTCTGTCACGGCAACAACCAAGCTCTGTTTCTCCGCCCGACGTTCCTCAAATGTCTGCCAATCTTCCTGGTATCTCAACATATTGGGACCAACCCTACGATCGTTTCGACGACGATGTTAGCCCAGGGTCACCTATAGATCCAATGGCTCTACAGGCTGCGCTCCCTCCGGGTATGGATCACCATCAGCCAAGTCCTCCAATGCCTTCTACACCGGTTCGTACATACGACCCGCCTGCTCCCTATGTCGAAGATGCGCCGAGTACCGATTACGCCGAGTCCGATCGAGTTCCGTTGACAGCTGGAGTTGAGCCCATCTCTGGTTCTTTATCTGCCAGTAATTTGGATGACCGAAATCGAGACAGTTTTCAAACAGTTTCAAGTCTGGAAAACAGCCCGTCGCGCGGTCGCAATACGAGAAGCCTCGGCGAAGATTTAAGAGCAAGCTATGGTTCAACTCGAAATCGTAACTTTGGCGCTTCTCTTAATCCTAACGAATATCGAAGGTCAAGGTCGCCTTCTACATCGGGCGCTTTGTCCCGTGCTGGTTCGATTGTGCGGGCAATGTCACAGAGAGTTGTCAACATAAGCGGAGAGACAGAAGTCATTGATCATCGTGCATCGAGGCATCGCTCCCGCTCACCTAGTAGACATGATCAAGATAGGAATCGGGATACGATGAATTCGATGTTTGCCGATACTTCGTATCAACCACAGTTGGTTCGGTCGTCAAGCGAAAAGTCTACAGAACCACGTTTTAATGTGACCGAAGCTGAGCCAGATATACCGAGGCCTCCTTTACCAAATCCTCTCAAAGGAAAGTCTCTGGGAATCTTCTCACCGGACAACCCTTTGAGACTACGACTCTGCGACCTCTTGGTCAACCCATATACGGAGCCATTCTTGCTTCTTTTGATAGTCTTGCAGGCTATTCTTCTCGCAGTTGAGGCTGCTCCGAATGTATTTGAGAATGGACGCCCAGAAAGATGGGGACAGCATCCTATTGATTGGGCTATGCTTGCTCTTTTCATTATCTTCACTCTGGAGATTATCTCGCGTATTATTGTGTCTGGCTTCGTGTTGAACGCAGCAGAGTACAGTACGATTGACCGTAAACGGGGAATCCGAGCCGCAATAGCAGACCAGTATCGTGCTGTTTTCCAACCGGAGCGGATAAAATCCGTAAAGAAGACGTCGCAATATCGACCGGAACCGTCAGCAATCTCAAGATCTTTTACAACTTTTATGCAAGGCCAGCAAGCATTGCCAAGAACTCTGGAAGAGCACCAAAGGTTTCAGCTTGCTCGGCGAGCATTTCTACGCCATTCCTTCAACCGTTTCGATTTTGTTGCCGTTGTCTCGTATTGGATCACTTTCTGCTTGAGCATTTCTGGCCTCGAAACTAAACACGATCTTTATGCATTTCGAATGCTGAGTTGTTTACGAATTTTGAGATTACTTGCTCTAACGAACGGTACTGCGGTAAGGTTATCATGATGCTTGAACATATCAACAAGCACGCTTACGAATTCTTAGATTATTCTCAGGAGTTTAAAGAAAGCAACGCCTTTACTCGTTCGAGTTGCATTTCTCCTCACATTCTTCTGGCTTCTGTTTGCAATTATAGGGGTCCAGAGTTTCAAAGCCAGTTTGAGTCGGCAGTGCGTGTGGCTTGACCCCCTTGATCCTACGGACCTTGATGCTTCCTACACAAACGAGGAAGCTTTTTGTGGCGGTTACTTGAACAACCAAACGGGCGAAACTATGCCGTGGCTCAAGTTCAACAATTCAGAGTCCTTGACGGACCTTATGAATGGAACCAACGAAGGAAAGGGGTTTCTGTGTCCTCGAGGTTCCATTTGCCTTCAGCAATCCAACCCGCACAATGGCACGGTCAATTTTGACAACATTTTCAACTCCCTGGAACTTGTGTTTGTCATCATGAGCGCAAACACCTTCTCCGATCTTATGTACATGACCATGAGCTCGGATTATGTCCAGGCCGCTCTCTTTTTTGGTGCAGGCATCATGATCATGATGCTGTGGTTGACAAACTTGTTGATTGCTGTCATTACCTCATCCTTCCAGGTCATTCGTGAAGAGAGTAAAGCCAGTGCATTCACTGTCAGCCAGGAATCGCCGGTGCAAGCTCGATCTGACGAGAGAATTCGCCGAACATCTTCTTTACAACGCATGTTCCATAAAACCCGTGCAGTGTGGATTCTGATCATCACTTTTGGGTTGCTATGCCAGGCCTGCCGCAGCGCAACCATGTCAGCAAGAAGAGAGCGCTTCATCAACACTGCAGAGATCATCGTTACCATTCTTCTCGATATTGAGATGATCTTTCGAATTGCGACTGATTGGAATCACTTCCACAAAAGTTGGCGTAACCTCTTCGACCTCGGCCTTGCGATTATCACCTCCATCATATTAATCCCCCCTATTCGCTATACCAGAGCGTATTGGTGGTTGACGGTGTTCCAAATCCTGAGAGTTTATCGTATTGTGTTAGCAATACCAGTGACAAGGGAGCTTATTCTCCTCGTTTTGGGCAATGCTGCTGGTATCGGAAACCTGATGTTCTTTGTGTTTCTGATGACATTTTTGGTGGCGATTTTTGCTGCGCAGTTATTCAGAGGCGAAATTCCCGTGTATGAAGATGGCGAGCTCAATCGTATCTCGTTCTACACTATTTACAACTCCTTCTTGGGCATGTACCAAGTTCTGACAAGTGAGAATTGGACAGATATTCTTTATACTGTCACCTCCTACACTAGGCACAAGAATACCTCATGGATAGGAGCTATTCTACTCATTGGCTGGTTCATTGTGGCTTTCTTCATTCTCATCAACATGTTCATTGCTGTAATTCAGGAGAACTTTGATGTATCCGAAGACGAGAAACGGCTTCAACAAGTCAAGGCTTTTCTTCAAAGGCGAGACCTTGGAGCTTCATCAAGCAACCTGGCCCTTTCTACAATATTCGGCCTGTCCAAACATCGCAAAAATAAGGACCCCCTTGACTACGGGCCAGCAACAGTCGAGATGCTTCTCAAAGATGCGGTGGTCCGCGAGTTTCTGGATGATCAAATGAATCCTAAACCTGAGGAGGACCGGTTGCACCATGCCCCTATTAGAAGCGCAACTACGCTGTTGGGTGGTGAGATCAAGCCTGGCCGTCTCTCTGCCATGTGGGGACGGGTGAAAGGGTGGTTCAGCGACAAAGAGCCCAACCCCTTTTATTCAAGCTTGCGGTTTGACGGCGCGAACGATACCTCAGATCCTCGACAAATGGCTGAACAGGCCATGTCTGCCACTATGACTCGAAAGAGGGCTCAGCGAGAGTATCTTGCAAAGTACCCAAATTACAATACCTCCTTGTACATTTTCCCACCCAACAACAGCCTGCGCCGACTTTGTCAGCGGGTCGTTGGTCCTTCTCGGGGCATTGAGCGCATTGATGGTGTAGTTCCCGATACCCTCCTTTGGTATTCTTTCACGATATTCATTTACGCAGCAATCGTGGCTATGGTCGTCCTCGCATGTGTGACCACTCCTCTTTATCAGAAGGAGTATCAAGAACAACATCAGTTCAGTATTAGGAATTGGTACATCTGGACAGACATGGCTTTTGCGATTGTGTTTACTGTTGAAGCTGCGATCAAGATCATTGCGGACGGACTCTTGTGGACCCCCAATGCATACTTGCGAAGTTCCTGGGGATTCATGGACTCAGTTGTTTTGGTCACTCTGTGGATCAATGTCGTTACGCTCCTTATCAATGACGGCGCTATTTCCAGAGCAATAGGCGCATTCAAGGCGCTTCGTGCACTTCGACTGCTGAATGTTAGCAACAGCGCTAGAAACACATTTCACGATCTCATTATCGTTGGTTGGTGGAAAATTCTAGGCGTGAGTTGCCATCTCCTTACCTGTAGCCGTGTTCTTTGCTAATTGCTTTCCTAGGCCGCGTTTGTCTCGATGTCTCTGCTCATCCCGTTTGCCATTTATGGTCTCAACCTATTCAATGGCTTACTTTTGTCTTGTAACGATGGTGGCGACGGAATTAATACCATGGATAATTGCTATGGCGAGTTCGAGAGCACACCATTTAGCGACGACTGGCCAATGCTTGCTCCGCGTGTTGCAGCGAACCCCTTCTTCAGCTTCGACGATTTTGGGGCATCTTTATTTATTCTATTCCAGATTGTTAGTCAAGAGGGATGGACAGACGTCTCTTTTACTGTTCAAGCCATTACCGGCCGCATGAAGCAGCCCCAAGACCTAGCGTCGGAGGGCAATGCCATCTTCCTTGTCGTATTCAATCTGTTGGCCACCGTCTTCGTACTCACGCTCTTTATCTCTGTTTTCATGCGTAATTATACCGAACAGACAGGTGTCGCTTATTTGACTGCGGAACAACGGTCATGGCTCGAATTACGAAAGATCCTCAGACAAATTTCACCTTCGAAGAGTTCGTATGACGATTCTGAGAAGAGCTGGAAGAAATGGTGCCACAAGAGAGCCATCGAGAAGAAGGGTAAGTGGTACCAGACAATTACCGTTGTTCTAGTACTGCACTTGATCGTGCTTGTCTCGGAATTCGCCAGTGAGCCATGGTGGTGGACGCGATATCGCGACTTCGTTTTCTTCGCCTTCATCGTGGCATACACGGCTAACATTGCAATTCGTATCATTGGTTTGGGCTGGGTGCGTTTCCGACGAAGCTCGTGGGATCTTTACTCTCTGTTCATTGTCTTCGGGGCATTTGTTTCAACTCTCGCGTTACTCATATCAGACACTGAGATTGAAACCTATGTCCAGCTACATAAGGTGTTCTTGGTCGCCATTGTACTCCTCCTCATTCCTCGCAACGATGCACTGGACCAGCTGTTCAAGACGGCCGCTGCTAGTCTGACAGTTATTGGTAACTTGCTTGCCACCTGGCTGGTATTCTTCCTGGTCTTCGCCATTGCCATGACTCAAGCTTTTAGTTTGACACGATTTGGCGAAGAGACTGCGGAAAACATAAATTTCCGAACCGTCCCCAAAGCCCTGATTCTGCTATTCAGGATGAGTCTAGGTGAAGGATGGAATGCTGTCATGGAAGATTATGCCAGCATAGAGCCGCCACTTTGCGTTGACGAACCTAGATTCTTCGACAGTGACTGTGGTAGCCAATCGTGGGCCAGAATCCTGTTCATCGCATGGAACATCGTCAGTATGTATATCTTTGTGAACCTGTTTGTGTCACTCATCTACGAGAGCTTCAGTTACGTCTTTCAACGCTCGAGTGGCATGGCTGTTGTTGATCGCGATGAGATTCGACGGTTCAAAGAAGCTTGGCGAAGCGTTGACCCAGCAGGTACTGGGTATATCACGAAAGCAGCCTTTCCCCGTCTTCTTGGCGAGCTCTCAGGCGTCTTTCAGATGCGCATTTATGATCCAGAGGACAGCGTTCATTCTATTTTGGAAGATATAAGGGACGATGTGAAACTCACACATCACTCGTCCATCGCGACAACCAGCGGATTCAGTGGCATTGACCTGAACAAACTCAATGCACGGCTGAGGAGGATTGACGTGGAGAAGGTGCGCCACCAGCGTCGGCGCTTTAACATTTTTTACGAGGAGGTCTTGGTGTCCGCAGATCCCGACAGGGGCATCTCTTTCACGAGTGTCTTGATGATTCTTGCTCACTATAACATCATCAGTGATAACAAGAGCCTAAAGTAAGTTATCCGACCTGCCGCATATCTGTACACCAAGGCTGACAAAAAACCGCAAAGACTCGAAGAGTTCCTAAGGCGTCGAGCTCGTCTCCAGCGAGTAGACGACCAAGTCCGACGTGGCGTGGTATTGGGCTTCTTCGACACATTGTAAGCTATTTATAGCCGAACCCAGGAAAGGAAAATTGCTCACCATCAACACAGATATTATTCAAGACAATTCAAGAAACATATGCTACGAAAGCACTCGGCCCGCATGACGGCAGTTCCACAGCTGAACATTCCGGAGATTCTTGTTGAGAACGATCTGAGCGACGATGAAACAGGTGGAGCAGGACCGAGATCTCCCCTCTCACCAGCCTCGCGTCCATCGAGTGTTGACGCAGGCGAGCCACGCAACTGGCTGGGATCTGTGGATCTATCGTTGCACGACACATCGTGGAGTCACCCTCTCAGCTTCCCCAGGGCCGCGCCTCCATCACCCACAACACCTGCGCAACCATCAGCCTTTAGCTTTGAGATCGAGGAGGATGATCCACATGAGCAACAACAACAATCGACGACGCAAGCAAGATCGTCAGCGCCTCGGGCCGTGAGAGCAATCATTTGGACCCCATTAGCCCTGTGCAAGTCCGTGGAATGCTTGACGACTCGGTTTGGGGCGAGAGTATTCGCCGCAACGCCACAGTCCGACAAACACAGAACAGGGGCTCACAAGGGTATGATGGTTTCCACTGAGGAGGAAGCGATGGAGGAGTTGAAGTTGCGGTTGACATGGAACTTACTTGTGAGGAGGAGGGAAGTCCAGTTTTGGTGGTGAAACAATGCAATCATGCACATGGCATCAATGGAGGTTGCATTCAGGAAAGCGAACTCATGGCATAATTCAAAGCTGAGCACGGCGTTCCAGGGCAATCAATACATGAGCAACGAGGGGGGGGCAAGGCTACCCCCGGTATCTAGTTTCGGTCGATCAAGATTCAAAATAGACATACATTTTTCATGCACAGAACGTTCGGGTACCAAGACGGCCTCTGTGTAGCCCAGTGCGGTGATACGCAAGAGCAAGGTGTGAGACTGGAGACCTGACGCTTGTCTGATCAACGGCTGCCTGCGACAAAACACCCTTGCTTGGCAATCCTGCTGAGGTTCCAACTCAAAGTGAATTGACGGACAATGCGACTGTTTCAGCCGCTAGTTGCGAGGTTGAAACAATCCGTGCGCCCACATTCCGAGCCCCTGACATATCCTGATGCAAGGACTGTGGTTCTCTTTTCTACACTGCCACTTTCTTTTCTGGGTCTCGTGCCCGTTGTCGAAAGTGAATTGATAGATAAAGGTAAAGGTGCTGCCTTTTGCTTTTCTTCCTCTTGCTTGCCTTTCTATCTTTGTGTTACCCAAAGAACCATCGCTCGCTCATTGCTTGTTGACAAGACAAGACCAAGAGTCTGATAGAAACATTCGACAGGCTGTGCCTCTCTTTTCTACTTCTTGAACTCGTTCACTCATTGACAAATCTGGTTTATCATACGACAACTGCTGGACAAGTTGCTCGTTAGTTTTTTCATCTCAACGACCATCACGATCATTTTCACCAACGCCACGCCTATTACGCCAATACCAGATTTCATTGTTACGCGACAACGCATTCACTCTCAACTCATCTTGAAACTCTCACACAATGGCCCACACCTCCCGCTTCGAAACTATGACTTCTCGCTTCTCACCCTCTCGTCTGCGCAACTCTCTGCGTCGCAGCTCATCAGCCTCCACCTCCACCCAGGCTTCCTACTCATCAGTCAGCACGACAAGCTCGTCCCCTGTCGTTGCCATCAACAGCATTATCTCGCGACAGCCTTCTCTATTGCATCTAGAGGCTGAACGCAAGAGCTTCGGCAGTGAGTTGAGCCTGCTTGAGCCCAGGCCCATTGTCTACTGGGGCAGTGTGGAGGAGCGCATCGGTTAATGCCTTGATACGCATACTTTGACATGAGATCTTGCTTTATGATTTACACGTCGAAGATTACAATTTCTGGGGATTTAATGTGGTGTTGGGCTTGCCTTTTAGGTGTCTGGCAGGTCAAACTAGGGAATTTTTAAGAGACGGCGTTCGTGTGACTTACATGGTTATTCTTCAATTCTTGACCGAGTGACGATTCGGTATGGCATCAAAGATGAATAATCTTGCCAAATTTCAGATTCAAATTCAAACACAATCAAACTTTTAGGCCTTCATTGCTGTCTGAGACCAAAAAGAAAAAAAAAAAAAAAACAATCCATTATCATGATCATTACATTTCATACAGTGTCATACATATCCTCGGACACGATATCAAGCAGGGGTTCGAAACGCCTGCCACGACCCACAAACACCCCTGAAATACTTGTGTACAGAGTAACAGCGACAATGATGCCACTTTCGATCAACGCTTGAAGGCCAATGCATGATTAACTCATGTCTGGAGATCCGGGAGATCGCTCCTGAAGACGACGGTGCAAATGCTGCTCTTAATGTGAGACAACAATGATCACCGTTGAAATCATCAAGCGAGATTGCCTCTTTGCTGTTGAAGAGCAAACAAGAACCCAGATCGATAGAGACGCATGTCAGTTGGAGGGAAAATTGTACGGTGACGGTGGTAAGGTCCTTGTCTGGAGTCAACGGTTGATACCACCCCGCGAAACAGAGAGGGTCTCTAATTCTCGGCGGAGCTTCAAGTATCATCCGCCTTCTCTCCACCCTGTCATGTTCACGGACCCGTAGGCGGGATCGTTTGATTCGCGGTATGAGGCTCGACAAGAGAAGCGACACCGTAATATAGACGACTCGTCAAGAACCAGACAGCACTCGTAGCCAGAGCCAATGCCACGGCCATGAACACGAGCATGGTAGACCGCATCTGAACGCTTCGTCTGCTTCCATCTTCATGAGCTTCTTCTGTTTGCTGTGATAGTGCCAGCGGCCATGGGCATCATGATCGCTATGGCCAATGTGCTGGTATGGCTGGAGGAACCATCGGGGCACCCATTTCGCTTGCCGGTTACCGGTACCGTAGAAGTTGTTGCGGCCAGCAGTATGGCGAAAGTCAACCAGGAGGAGTGAGAAGAGGAAGACGGTTATGTTGACAGGCGTCATGACGAGCTAAAAGACCTGTGTCAGTGTTATTGTGACCAGCAGAGAATACGACCTTGTTCGTTGATATCATGAGACTTTGAAGCAAAGAAGAAGACAAGACAAGACGCTTTCTGTCTTCTCTTGGCAACAACCACAGATAATGTCTGAACGAGGAGTGACCTACAGAATAGAGAGTAGACGGCTGGTTATTACCAGCATTCTCAGGCTGGGGACGAAATTTGGACATGATGGGAGAATGAATATGGTAGTGTATTATAACGAGTGTCGAGTTTTAAACCGTGGATGTGAGTTCAAGTTCATAACAAACAGAGATTCCAAACACTTTGTTTCTAGGTCGTTGTTGGTATTTGATTCAAGGGCCCACCTGATCAAGTGAATCAGACAGAGAGCTTATGAATTGGTTGTGGCTCACTTACGTAGCCGCCCTAGTGAGGTCATCGCGTGGAGGTTGCTAGCTAATGGATGCCCGCAGGATTCCCGAAGCTCCCGATCACCAACATCAATCATCCTTGTTACGTATTCCTGTAATTGTTGCGGAGAAGCTCTGCATTGGATCAAGAGAAAGGCTTTTCGTCAGTTCAAACCTCTACAAATGAGCTTTTCGTCGGTTTCGCATATACTATCTGAGCCATATTGTCCAGCCTCTAGCAGAATCCTCCTCAGTTCTTCTGCCAAGCCACCATCTCAAATCATTCAGCCTCATCGTGATACGACGTATGCAGCGTCGATCATTCCCGCCCAAGCTCCAAGTCCAGGTACCGGCAGGATCCGGCCAGGCACAATTTCCGATCTTCGCCTCATGGTGTGGGAAATGGTCATTGAAGTTTCAATAGGGATATCCCATTACAATGGAGGTGACATGGCGTTTACATGCAGCCCATACATTACAATCCCCCTCTTTTGAGCCTGATACCAGCCAGCCATTGATTTTCCAGAGCGCCGTTTGCCCATGAATCCCACGCCTACCGGTGCCTATGCATATCAACGCCTCCTTGCCTAACCCATCATGTATGCTCCTTCAGCGCGCATTGTGAATGTCGAGGACAAGAATGTCCTGAGCGCCAATTCGGGTCAAATCGTCCATAACCAGAGCAATCTTCTTCTTCTCGACCATAGAGCTGACTGCAACCCAGCCCTCCTCGTCCAGAGTGGTAACTGTCGCTGAGCGCTTCCCAGGAGTAACCTTGGTTGCCTCAGCCAAACGGCTTCGCTCGACATTGTATTGGCACAGGACGTAGCTCTTGGCGGTGATAACACCACGGATACGCGAGGTGATGAGGTCGATGAGCTCAGGGTTGGAAGGCGATTTTGACTTGATGAGCACGGCGGTAGAGTCGACAACAGTGTCAATGGCCTTGAGCCCAGCAGCTCGCATGGTCTCTCCAGATTCTAGACGGTGATCGTTAGTTATGGTCCGTCACAGTCGGTGAAGTAAGCCTCGAGTATTCCACATACCAACAAGGTCGACAATGCCCTCAGCAACACCAAGAGCACATGCTGCCTCGACACTTCCACTCAACTCAACAATCTTGGTGCGCATCTTGCGAGGCGAAAGCTCTCCCTGTGCATTCTCGCCCTGCTCAAGCTTCAGGAAATAGTCGGCAGCAAGGTTGACGAAGCTCGTCCCAATTGTCTTTCCAATGAGATCCTCGGGGGTCTTATACTGGCCCTTCTCGGGGACCTGGACCTGAAGCTTGCAGCTGCCGAAGCCCAATTCCATAACCATATCAGAGCCAGCAACCTTATCGTCGGATGACGATAGATCAACAGAGCTACGTCGCAAGTGGTTGTAGGCACGGACTGAGGCATCATGCTCCTGGACTTGGTCCCATCCGGTGATACCGAGGTCGCAGCGACCCTCGCCAACGAACGTGGGAATGTCGGCGGCAGGGAGGAAGATCAGGGCAATAGGGAGATTCTTGACGAGAGCGATATCGAGACGGTTCTCACGACGGAATTGGACGTCGGCGCCCTCGAGGAGGTTCAGTGTGGCAGCATTGAGACGACCCTCTGTGATGAATGAGCATAAGAATGTCGATTGGAAGGATATGAGACGACTCACTCTTGGGTACGGCAAAAAGAAGACGGCCTTCGAGACTGGAGGGGATTTTGAATCAGCGACCACATAGTGAAGGTGGGATGTTGAGGGACGATTTTGACGTTGCGAGGCTCACAACGGGGCGGACCAACCTGTTGACGAGATCCATGGCTGGCTACAGAAGTGCTACAATGCAATGCTTCTTCCCTTGGACTAGGTATAGGTAGTTTGAATTAGGTAAATCACACAGCAGGGTAAGGCAGTCGGGGAATTTATTATTGTCTGTGGTGACTGCTAATGACTCCGACTGCGGGGCTTCAAGACGATGGCGGGGCTTCGTGTATTTGGCTGTGGTACCAGCATGCACCATTTCATACGCTGGGGCAATGTGATTGGGGCTCTAATCAGGTACCACATAACCAAATCACCACCGACACAGACCGACCATCGGGGGGAAGATGTTGACAGGCCCACCAATTAGGAGACACACAGATAACACGGTGCTGAAGATAGAGTCATACATGGATGTGGATGTTTTCTGAAGTCCATATCCAATACTAAACATTTCAAGCTGCTAATTGAGGCCTTTGTTTTGAGAATATGCTGAAACAACGTGTACCCGAAAATGTACATAGGCTTGCAATTGACTTTGTCAATCAAACTTACTAACGACAAGACATTTACAGGAACCCAATTAGGAGTGATTACAGAAAGGCATTAGAATTGCCCAACAACAAAATGTCTTGTGCACTGGATTTGTATCATGTATCATGCGGTTGAGATTCCATCCGAAGTTAGACCGGATTGACAACGACCAGGCGAACGATAGGTGCTCGAGCCTTTATCAGGCTGAGACACAATGGTAAGGACGTTGAACAAAGCCTTTGATTCAGACATTGCGGGTTCGAGGGCATGGAATCGATCAAGGTAGTTTCTTCATCAGGTAGAGAATGAAAACAAACCGAAGCAGCCCCAACAGAAGTAGTTATCATACGGGGATGCAGTCATGTCATTCAGCGAGCAATGTGGCTGGCTGTGGTACTGACCGGAACAACGTTCTCCAAGCAACTTGAATAGAAGATGGTGTGCTCGCTCAGCATGTTTTACTTGCTGTCTGTGAGTGTGGTATCATGCGGCTTGCGTTCGTTCATATGCACCTTTCTTTTCCTCGCCTGCGCGGATGTTTGCCCGTTCATTCACCTTGTACTACACTCTCTTGGAGGTGTGCTACCTAGGTCCTTTTTCCTGTCTCGTTTCTTTTTTTCGTCCTTTTGCTGACGCCTACTTGATAAACCCCGATGACCCAGTCCTTGTCGAGTCTCAGTCAAGGTCTCAGTCAAGGTCTCAACCGCAACAAAGTCTTTGTCCAGTCCAGTACAGCTCACTCAGCCCAGCCCAGAGCTGAAGAGTCACAGGTCTTGGCTTCTCTCGCTCGCTAAGCTGCCTCAGCTACCGGTTGGTTCGGTCTAAGCCCTCTATGACATTTGTGTCTAATTCTCGGGGACGCCTAGATATGCTATGTCATGCCTTAACCACTGCGTCGGGATACAACAGAAATCATCGTGGAGATCAGAGTTCATGAGCTTGCGACCATTACGGCAATAAGTCCTGGGATAACGGAGCTGAGCCAGGGAATCGAAGCCCTTTTAGCGCTCCCGGCCCGCGCCACTTGGGAGCTTAACCTCCAGCTCCACCTCAAACTTTCCATCAATTTACACTTTACCTTCAGCCGGGCTTCTGGGTTCTCCACCTGCCGCCGCCCGCGCGACATCGACGACATAGTGCCTCCAGCGCCTAACTCGACCTAACTGACTTTGCTTTGCTTTGCTTTGCTCCGCTTCACTTACATCCTACCTTACTCTGTATCGTCGGCCTCTCCTTTTGGTGGCTTCGCCTCCTGGCGCTTTCTGCTCCCCTCAAGACTGACATCTGGTCTTGTCTTGTTTCGCTTCTCTTCGCTCTTTGGCTTAGGACCAACTCCAAGGGGAATTCAGCGCAACGCAACGCAACAATTGTCGGAGCATATGCTCTTATAGCTCGCCTTGTCCGCACAGCTTCTCCTCTTCGCTTCGTCCTCCACAAATCATCCATCCTCTACGGATACCTACCTCCCGAACCTTTTTATTCCTTTCTATGTTATATTTATACGCAGACTTACACTCGGCACCAATTCTCGATAACCTTATTATCGATCGCAAACCACAATGAATTCTGCCTATCACTCGCCCGACATGTCGCAGCGAATCCCAGGCCCTGCCTATTCTTCCAGCGCACCACCACCACCAATTCATACCTACCAACAACACCAGCATCCTCCTCCGCCTCTACCGCCTCCGAGTCAACATCACCACTCGTCTCACCCTCCTCTACCTCCTCCGCCGTCAGCTCCACATCCTCACCACCAACATCCACCGCCGCCGCCACCTTCCCACTCGCTATCTTCGCATCAACATCATAGCCAACCACCCCACCACCAGTCTCAACTCCCACCATATGCACCAGCTCCATATCAACAGCCTCAGCCGAGTCAATACCCTCGGCCCCATCCGCACCAGCAACACGCCCCTTCTCCTTCGCAACATGATGAACCTCCTCCTCCCCCGCCTTTCTCAGGACCATCCCCTACCGACCATCAGAAAGATTCCGAATACGTTCCCCCATCTTACTCCAAGATTGAAGAAGGATCAGGCTGGAAGTACAGGTTTGTGACCAAGGCGAATCCTTCAAACTTCCTTCGCGACCCCGCTGAAACGATTTCATAGTCTCGATGTGAAGCAACAACCCGTGCGTGCGCGCATGTGTGGATTTGGCGATAAGGTCTGTTTCTTTCGTTGCCATTGAGCCCTGATCATCTGTCTCACAGTTCCAATCTAGGATCGTCGCCCAATCACGCCGCCGCCGTGTGTTCGTCTTGTCATAATAAATACTGAGACGGGTAAGGAGGTTGACTACAAGTACGTTGATGCAGTCGTGGAAAAAAGGCACCTTGTTTTGTGCTAACACATAATGTGTAGTAGCCTGGACCACGCCATGTTTGTGTTGTCGGTCGATCTGTGGAATCATGACGGTACCAAAGAAGTGAATCTGGTACGGTCGTCGACTGGGACCGGCGCTATGGCATCCTCAAGTACCTACACTTATTCGTCCTTAGAGCCAGGGACCCCTTCGTACCAGCAACAATCTCTGCCCCCGAGCCGCGAGTCTGGATATGGGCAATCGCAAGGGCTGAACTATGGGCAGGATTACCCCCCACCGGTGCAGCAAAGCTACGGGCAAGGTTGGTCGAAACAGGAGGAACAAAAAGCGAGGACAAATCCGTGTCTGACATAAGAGTAGCACCGTCGTACCCGCCGAGCAGTTCCTACGGTCCGCCCCAACAATACTACCCGCGACATAGCGGTTACAGTGCCGAACCTTCCGCTCCTCCGCCAGGCGCCCCTTTCCGTAATGGATATGGACAGGATCAAAATGCGCTTACTCGGATGGCAGTGGTTGGGGGGCAACCCCAAGGGATGTTTACGAGAAACTTGATTGGCAGTTTGGCCGCAAGCGCATTCCGTCTCGAGGACACTGAAGGACAATCAGGTATCTGGTTTGTCCTCCAAGACCTCAGCGTCCGTACTGAAGGAACCTTTCGGTAAGAGCAACTGAATTTGGTCTGTGCCGTGGCTCGTGATTGCTGACGCTGAAGTTGCAGATTAAGGTTCTCCTTCGTCAACGTTGGACGCCCCGGAGGGCAGGGAACCAACGTAAACCAAGGCCGAGCGCCAATCCTGTCGTCGTGCTACAGCGAGAGTTTCCACGTGTACTCGGCCAAGAAGTTCCCCGGCGTGTGCGAAAGTACACCATTGAGCAAGAAATTTGCGAACCAAGGCATCAAGATCCCGATCCGTAAGGACGCCAACATCAAGGGCGAAGGTGATGAAGAGATGTACGATCAGAACTGAAGGATCTGCGTGAACTATATCGCCAAAGAAATATTCATGATTGTTTGACCATATCAGAGATGGGCTTCGGAAATTGGCTATTCAGATAGTTGAAATCCGCAAGAGAAGGAATAGCTGGCGCACACAAGAGGCATTCGGCACTGGAAAATAGACCAAATCATGACTCTCCTCTGTACAAGGTTCCAAGATATGTCGCCAAAATGTATAGAGGTACTGCCCTTGTTAGACAAGGCACCATGTCATTGAATACTGAGCATAGATGCTGGCGTTGGTGTTTGGAATTGAGTCGATTTCTCATGCTTTTATGCTTTTGTCCTAGCTTGCAATACAGTGTGTCGGGTGATGTTGCAGTTCGACACATCTAAAGAGCCAACAAAGAGTGTGAAGCCAAGTGTGGGATCGACAGGGCAAAGGGTTCCCTAGCCCGAGAGCAAAAGATGACTGTATCATGACCAAACCCGGGGTTCAAGGAGTCAACGTCATCGCACTTAGACAAGCTTAGCCGCCAATTTCAGGGTCTTGGGTCTGATTAGCATGGAACAACCCTGATGGAATCTAGCTACAAGCTACAGGCTACAAGCCACAAACAGCAGCATCCCTTGCACATTTCGAGATTTTGAGGTCATGAGGCTTGTGATTGAATGCCTTTTCGAGAAGCTGGGGGGTCTTCCCAGCTTCCATGGCTATGAGCCACCAAGCCAGACCAGCCCGCCGTGTCGGGGCACGCCAGTACAGAAACGGCTATGGATAAGCGCTGGTACCGGCACGCAAGAATATGAGAGTTTACGCCTTATGCGGGAGCGAGCGCCGCTGGGAACTCGGAGCCCGGCGAGAGCGAAGACGATCTATGGATCTCTGAATAGATTCTCTTGGCGGCGAGAGGCCATTCGGCTAACTTACTTTCTACTTGACCGAACAGCGAGACCTTGAAAGGGGAGGATCTCATGGAAGACTTGTGTTGTCATGACAGAGATGCCTCTCACACCTGACGTGGTTGGCGCACAACTCACGGAGAATTTTGATATTCCCATTTGAAGACCGCCTAAGGAACTCATCTTTCAGTGCCTACGCGCTTTTGCAACTATTGGCTCGATATATGAGCTTTCCCCTTTCGGTCCCTGAGTGAGGAGCGAGTACAGCATCCTCATAACTCGGTTTCAATTTATGGCTGACGGGCATCAAGTGACCCAGGCTCTCAGCATTGAACCCCTCATGGCCTCATGAAAGCTTGTATTGATTTCGTATATCGGAAGTACCATGCCAAGATCTGGGGCAGCACGAGGCCATCAAAATTCATTACGCAACCAATTTCTATGACTGGGCATGGCCTCTTAGTGCCATGACCAAGTGGAACTGGCGCACGGGTACTTGCGTCTACTTGTCCTAGACTTGGGCGAGCTTTAACTGAGCCTCATTCTTCAAATGGAGAAGGGTTGAGAGGAGGAAAGCGCTTTTCAACTAGAGTTTGAAAGAGAGAATTCGATCATTTGACTCAAGGATAGACTCCAAGATAGTGCAGAAGAAGCACTTACAGCTACAACGCCCAGCTGAAGAGATCTCGCCCT
Source organism: Fusarium oxysporum f. sp. lycopersici 4287 (assembly GCF_000149955.1). Taxonomy (NCBI): domain Eukaryota; kingdom Fungi; phylum Ascomycota; class Sordariomycetes; order Hypocreales; family Nectriaceae; genus Fusarium; species Fusarium oxysporum. Next base: position 1,655,240 of record NC_030986.1, read on the forward strand.
ACAGCTCACAACCCAGTAGCCCAGGTTCGGGGCAGCCTAGTGAGCACAAGGCCAGTCTAGGCCATATACTCTATGGCTGGGCACAGTGGTTCGGTGGGTGTGAAGAAAAAAAAAAGGCCGCAGCGCCTAGGAACCTATCGAATTTTTTCTCTCTTTCCCCTGTTTAGTTGATCATGGGAACACTTCCAGGGCAGGGGAAAATTTGGTAGCAAGTTACAACATCAATCACGAGGACTTGGCATTGAGTTAAAAACTGTCACCACCGCCTCCAGCTAAATCTCCTTCACTCAAATAGACTTTTCTCTTCATCATTACAATTCCTTAGAGACGTACTCCTGATCGTTTGACTTGACAACTTCTCAGTCTACTCAACAACTCCTGGACAGTCACTAGTTTAGTTGTTAGTCACCCAAGAAGACGGCAACTACACAACTACCCCTCAACGAACAACAACACTTTCTCTTCCAAACTCACACAGCTGTCACAATGCTCTCCTCTCACGGTCGAGGTGGTGCTGGCAACATGGCCGACTCAACCCACACTGAGAAGACAGATCCCAGCAAGCTCCAGACTCCCGTCCTCAAGGGCTCTGTTGTCACCACCGGTCGTGGTGGTACAGGCAACATGGCCAAGAACGATGACCCTCGCGAAACTCGCAAGCGTCAGGACGTTGAAGCGTAAGTTTTTTATCCCTCCTGCCACTCAATCTCGGGGATCATTCTCTTTAGAATCGTTGCTGACCTGAGACAAAAGTATCCCTCGACGCCCCTCATCTGGCGCTCAGCATGCTGGCCGTGGTGGCGCGGGCAACGTCTTCAAGGACAAGGAGACAGAGTTGACCCGCAAGCCCAGCAACGATGAAGCTATCACTGACGAGGAGGAGCCCAAGTCTGCCAACTCACCTACTGCTGCTGGCGCGTCGTTGGCTCAGAAGGGCAAGAACTGGCTCTTTGGCAAGAAGGCTTAGGACTTCAGAGACATTCAAGTGTTTCACCATGCTCAATTCTAGAGATGAGAGATTTCATGTTCTACTGCTATTGGGTCTAGTTATTTTACAGTACAGCTTGGTGTTTTGGCGTCTTTGACATTGAATCTGAGGCAGGGGTTCTGGCTAAACAATCTTATGAAGGACGGGTCAACGTACAGGACAAAGGATACGTGAAAAGGAGGAAAAGCAAAAGTAAAGATACCATCCCATGAATTAAATGATTTACAAACAAAGAGTTATTTTTCTCAGTTCCTTGGCCATGCTATTTTACTATGTTACATTTTTGTGTCTACTGGTATTCTCCACAATGCTTTTTCTTATGCCCTCTCTTATTTACTTTGATGTTCAACCCAGCATAGACACATGGTATCTCAAAATACGCCTTCAACACAGCACACACTGATATTTGACCATTAGTTCTTCTTGGTCAAACGGTGAATCTCCTCGAAGTAGTGCTTGAGATGATCAGGGTTTACGCCAGGTGTAATTCCTGCCTTTGGTCAGCCCCTCGTCCAGCTCAGTGTCATGTCACAGAGAACTTACCGTGGCCAAGGTTGGCAATCCAGCCCTTGTTTCCGACCCAGAAGCCTTCTACCATCTCCTCCACGGCCTTGGTGATAGCCTCCTTGGTGCCATACAATACCCCTGGGTCAGCATTGCCCTGGAACACAATGTTGCGGTCGCCTCGAATCTTGACAGCCTCCTTGGGATCATGCAACCAGTCCATGCCAACCACATTATAACCCAGGTTGCAGGCAGAGTCGAGTGCGTACCAAGCACCCTTGGGAACACAGTCATGGGAACCTTCTCCAAGCCGAGGCTCTGGAGCTTGGCGGGAAGCTTCTCGGCGATTTGCTTCAAGTAGGGCTCGGAGAATTGACGGTAAGAAGAAGGGCCGAGCTCTCCTGCCCAGGAGTCAAAGACCATCACTAGCTATAAAGTTTGCAAGTTAGTCATATATGGTGCAGTTCTAGAGGGGAGCATTCTATACCTGAGCACCAGCCTTGACTTGAAGTGCCAGATGATCCACGCAGATATCGGCAATCTTGGCCAAAAGCTTCTTCGACTCCTCAGGATACTTGTAGATCCATGTCTTGACCTGCGCAAACAGCTTGGTGCCACCACCCTCGACCATGTAGCAGAACAGCGTCCAGGGAGCGCCGCAGAAGCCAATCAAGGGCACCTGTCCCTCAAGCTTCTGGCGTGTTAGTGTGATAGCGTCGTACACGTAGCCGAGTTCAGCAGCAACATCGACGTTCTTAGCGAGCACCTGGCCGTACTGTCCGTCGTCGGGGTTCTGGAGCGGGTTCGGGAAGTGAGGGCCCTTCTTCTCAACCATCTCAACGGTCATACCCATTGCCTGGGGAATGACAAGAATGTCGGAGAAGATGATGGCGGCATCGATGAGACCTGCGAATCGGCGAACAGGCTGGAGGGTGATTTCGGTTGCGACTTCAGGGTCGCGGCAGCATTCGAAGAAGTCTCGGTTACCCTTGGCTTCGTGATACTCCGGTAGGTAGCGACCGGCTATCAATTGATCAGGTCAGTCTTGTGTGCTTTTACCCGTAGGTCGGGGTACCTTCTCACCCTGTCGCATCACCCACATAGGAGGGCGTTCAACGGTCTGACCTAAGTTGCAACACAGCAAGTCTCAGCACAGTTCTCTCTCATGATTCTCACAACTGAGGCGTGGACAACCCACCCCATGCTGCGCGAAGCAACAGGTCATTCTTTAGAGGCGCGAAATCTTGCGACATTGTATGTGTTGTTCAAATTATAGTCAAGTGAAATTGGTACAGCAGCTCAGGAATAACTGCAAGTTACAGATTGTGACTTTTAAAAGAAGTTCCAGTTAAACTACAGATACCCCGCCGAGGACTGTCCATGTGGAATCAGAGTGGAGGGGTCCTTCCGTTACAGTTGGGGCCAAGCTACAGGCAAGGTTGATTCCAAATTGACCAACCAGGCCCACTTCCATACAAGCTTACCTTACCTATCGGCGCTCGGAACTTTGGACGGACCGACACGCTGTCATTACAATACTGCTAGACACTCCAGCGCGTAGATAGCCGCATTCAAGATCCATACGAAGCTATACCCACAACCTCGATCTTCTATATTGTCTCCCCAGAATCGCTCTCACCTGGAATAGCCTGACCTGAGTGACCCATCTTCATCCGCGACAATGCCTTCCGAACGCGAGCTTCAGATCAACCCCATCGTTCCCGAGTCTGTGGTCCATAACACAAAGGTTCGCTCCCTCGCCCTTAATATTGCTATCACTAGCGATCCATTGTCCATGCTCAAGGTTCCTGCGGGCTGACCATTTATACAGGCTCTCTCCAACCTCCACAGCCTTACTGCGTCACTTTTTGGAGTCAGCGCCGGTGTCCTCGGTCTCGAATCTTATTACGGTTTCCTCGTCTACATCATCTTCTCTTTCATCACTGCTCTCCTCTTTTACGCCCTCAAGGTTGCTCCGGAATCACTCCCCAAGGGCCACGCTCCTCTCGATCCTTCTCGCTATTATCGTGGCTTGTTCGAGTTCTGGTTTGGTGGCATATTCAATGGCGTCTCGGGCTTTGTCTTAACTTGGACATTGTTTTATGGCTTGGTTCGGGCCTAGATATTAAAGCATCATATATCAGCATACGAATGGCGTTTCTGGAGTTATGATAAAATATATTCAGAAAGACATTGTGACTTCAACAAGGCAACTAGTATTTCAAATGCGTCATACAAAACAGTAAAACTAAAGGTGTCGGTATTCTACACCAACAACGTGCAATCAATCTCAAAGGTTCAATCAACAATCTCCACAACTTTTCCAACAAATCCTTCTAGTCCAGATTTATCCTGACTTCCGCCTTCTAATAGTATGACTCGTGAACCCATCTCGATCCATTCACGGTGATGGATAAGCTCCAAGCCCATCTCCACTCCACCCCTCGTCGCATCGGGTTCCTCCTTCTCATTATTCGTTTCGAGGTCGTCGTTGAGGTCGAATATCTCCTCAATCTCGTCTGCTTCTCTTGCTCCTGCTTCCCATCCTGGATCTTGACGCGATATCTGACGTATGCGCGCCACCGTCCGAATACTGGCGATGTAGATATTTACGAAAGAGCCGATTGCAAGGGCCTGGGTATCTGCGTCATCAAAGACCGCCGTAAAGCCGCTCGCAGCCTGCAACTTTAACCCCGTGTCTGCCATATGTTTTGACGGTATCGCCAAGATCATGCCACGGCGAATACGGGGGGGCTCAATGGGGATATTGGAGTCCGGATTACCGTTCTGGGAACGGTGCGAGAGTGATTGGATGACGAGGCCAATTGATCCGGCTTGTCCAGATTCAAGAGTCAGAACAGGGAGTCTCAAGTTACGTATGCTCACAATCTGAGCGTCATGCCACTCCCCTGGAGTCGCTGACGCGGAGACGGCATTTTTCATGGCGATGCGGGCCAACTCTGCGGAAGAAGGGTGCGAAATCGAGAGTCCGTAACTACCAGGAGATTGCCTATCCTCCGGGGTTAAGTCGCGAGCTTCGTCATCATTTGGTGGGAAAGGCCCAATAACAATCTTGTCCCCGACAGAGAGTCGTCCGAACCTGAGATAGCCTGACACGACAATACCTGGGTCGGCTTGTTTTCCCAAGACACCTGTCATGTTGCTGTACGATGTTGGCAGAGAGAAGGTATCGTCGATATGGAATAGGCATTTCGGCTGCTCTGGATTCAACGCCATTCCAACATAGTCACGAGCGGTTGGTGTTGGCGGCAATGGCAGGTTTTCCAAAAGTGCATGCAGGAGGCCAATTCCACTTCCTCTTACTGCACTTGTGAATGCTATTGGAACAATCTCAGTTAAGTTGCCACTCTCTGAGATCCCCTTGAGTAAGTCTTTGACCTTGGCCGAGTCATCATCAGGTACTCGGTCTAGATCCCTCCATACCTTCTGGTCGGGCCGAAGGATTTTTGGTATACGCCCAGCTTCTTTGACAGCTGACAAGATCTTGTTCGTCGTTCTATGCGCGCTTGTCTTGGAAGCGAGATCCATTTTGGTGATGACAACTGCCAAAGGGATATCCAATTTGAGTGATAATGTAAGATGGGCTTTGACGAGATCGACTCCCACTGATGTAACTCCCAGAACATCCTGCGTTGAGGACGTTACCACATGTCCTTTGGTGGCTGTGTCTCCATCATCCACAGCCAAACACAAGATGATCCAATGAGGTGCCCAGTTCATCAGCCCACGAAGAACTGTCCGGCGATATCTTGGATGACCAGCAGAGTCAGAAACAAAGACTAAGCGACCACCCTCGGAACAGTCGTGTATATCGACCCAAGACTCGATGTTCCCGTGACTGTAGTTGAGAATTGACTGGTCTTTGTATCCGATGAGTTCCTGAGCTATTGAACTGGTAACCCCCGTGGCCACTTCGTGTCGGTGCTTGAGCAAGCTAAGTCGACTATTGCCACGGCCGTTGTCTAGTGTCCCGGTTGATAGAGTCCCCAAGAGACTTGATTTACCTGATGTGGTAGGACCAGTGAAAGTGACTCGTAACTGTGGTGTTGTTGAACTACCACGGCTGGGTACGGCAGCGCTCTCTGCAATGGCCTGCTCATTCTTGTGAGAACTATCAGTTCCATTCTCCTCATCTAGGAAACCAAAGTTGGGCTTGACAAGTGCTTCGGCAACCCAGAGTTTGCCGTTTCTGATAATTTGATGCGGTGAGGTAACAAAACTGTCGACCAACTCGGTCGACTCGACCCACTCGCAGTCGCCAACAATGACTCTCCGATGAACGTCGACAGAGCAACCCAAGCTTGCAGCCATTACTCTTAAAGTTGTGAGACTCTCTTCCATCTCATCTTTGGTGAGGCCAACAAGGGTGCCATCATCAGCGACACCAATCTCATACAAGGCTCCTCTTGATTCCTCCAATCCAGGGACAAGTTCACTCAGCTTCACAGGAGCAGAAAGATCAACGCTGTCATCAGGTAGTCTTGGGATTGCCAGCTCCTTAGAACTGGATGCGTGATATGGAGAGGACTGTTGTAATCTCCACAGGAGCTGGGTAGTCAAGTGCTGGAGCCTTTGTTGGCGGGTGTGTTCACGAGCCTGGCTAGAAGGCGTGAGAGAGGCGGTTGAGGGCATGTTTAATCGAGCGTGACGCGATGTTCCGGCAGTGCTCATGCTCTTAAATACTCTCCTAGGTCGGAGGAGTAGGTGAAGCTTGTATTCAGTAGGGCCTTCTTGTGGTTCGGCCTGTAGTTTGATGACCCCATACTCAGATAGCAACCCTGGCTGAGGTTCTTGTGCTGGTCGGCGAAGCTGTGTGCCCAGAGCACCCTCGTCCTTCCCTGACTCGCTCAGCGGAGTCCAAGGCGAAGAGACCCTTGGAGGATCAGGGTCATAGGTGAATACAGATGCCATGGTTGCGTTGTAGTGGGTGTAGGGTTCTTAAGAAGGTTTAAAGTAAAATCCGATAATCGACTGATACTGAGTAGGGATTCTCAAGATATTGATGATAGCATGTGCCGATATAAGAGCGATAAAAGGGGGTAACATCGAGTATAAAGAAAAGGGAAAGCGTAATATATCCGGAATATCATCTTGTTGATTACTTGAAGAAGTATTGTGAGTTGATCCAAGTGTAGCGATCACGTCTCTGGAAGACTGTGTTAGGGCGGTCAGTTGCCAGCTCAGGAGATGAAAGGCATGATTGACAGGAAAGGGGAGACTTGGTGGGTTTATATAATTTCGGTCGAGTACGACTTATTCGGTGAGATGATTGACTGGAAAATGAAGGCGTCCGCGCTCTTTAGCTTTAGAGAATTGAAGATAGAAAGTAATGTAATGTAGGTTGAATAAAGCCTCCCAGTTGGCGAGTCATAGGTGACGCATCGGCCAAGTGTCCAATCAAGAGAGTCTTATGGGAACCTGGGATACCGTGATCGCCTTAATGGTCCCTTCCGTCAGTTCATGTCATTGAACGGCCGGTATACACTTTAGGTTAGTAGTCAAAGTGACTCTTTTTCTACCATTCTATCCCAAGTTCAAATTCTTGCTCCTAAGCTTTATAACATTTTATACTAAGCATCTGATACTTGATATCAGATAATAGTTAATAATAGTTTCATGCATATCTGTAGATGTACTTCCCTTTTTTTTTTATTACACCTTACCTAGTGCTAGGTACTTGTTGTCTCTGTGGGGCCTTGAGCCGGTATGGTCAGTGGATCAATGGAGCCGTCCATTAGTCGGTTGTGGGGTACGACCCCAGTTAGTTTTCAACTGGAGAAAGGAAAGAGAACAGTTTAGAATGAGTTAAAATCGATGAGGATGGTTGCTTTCTCGAACGAGCGAGACCCTAGTTCAAAGGACGGTCATAATCTAGGTATTGGCTTCATCTGCACCTAAATGATCTCATGGCAAAATACATAGAGATATCTGGGTTGTCTCCTCTAGGATTTCCATTTCCCTAAGGATACTTTCTGAATACTATTGCAAGCACTCAACGGTGAGCTTGGTCTAAGCACGTGGTGTTCTCGAAGAGATCCTTTCGATAGGTACGTGAATACCAGCATATCCTGCCGGTAGAGCATCTAGTTGAGTTCCGTATTCAGATTGCATGCTCACAAGGTCCTTTGCCTGTCAGTGAGTCACCTGCCTGACGGTGCATCAACCAAAGATCCCAATTTCAGCATAAGCATCAGAGACAATAAGCTGGCCAAAGAGTCATAGAGCCTCAGTTCTTTCTACTGGGGAGGAATGATTCTCAAGGCCATGAAACAATTGCGAGGTCCTCATTCCAGAGCCTTTTCTAGAACATGGCATATGGAATGAAACCCGCAGTCATAGGCTAGGCCCCACAGGTGAAACTATATTGATACAGGAGTCTAACTCTGACGATTGCTCCTCAAACAAAGGTCAGGGTCGCTTTGGCTTCACCGTGAACACCTCCAAAGCCTCATATCTCACTTCAGCTCAAACACAATACACTTCCATGCTATACACCTTGAAACGCGTATTGTGAAAAATACGACCTGGTTGAATTTGTGGGTGTCTACGTCGAACGAAAGCGAACACGCAGGCGGCGCCATGGCTGACGCATTGAAATGGCTGAGCCACTCTCTCGGGATAGATGGCGATGAGACACAAAGCCACATTTGCTGGCGACTATGAAGTACCTGACGTAATGGAATAGACAATCCACTCGGCGCATCGATGTTGCTGCAGGACTGGAATGGCAGCACAGTGGCTACCATAAAGAATATGATTAAGGATTCAGGGACTTGCATGGAGAGGGTCCAAATTGCGGCTGCAACACCAGGGGCCTGGGATTAAAGGGTCTAAGTGCAATCCTTTGGATCGGATGCATTGGATCTCGGGCGCTTGTTGGGCGCCTATTGCATAACGAGATCATAATGCCTTGTAAATCGAAACCTTCTATCAGTCTAGGCCTGAGAGGCGCCTACTCCATGCCTGAAACGATGGGAGAATTAATGGATAAGCACGCCACAAGCATGTCAAAGTATCCAATACTTCTAGACCCAGGTGAGTTTCGACGTTCAAGTGGAGGGGTCAGGGGACACCGCCCAGGCTAAGCCCAGGGTCCGTTCTCCCCAATAACCCACCGGTACCTAAAGTTAAGTACTGCAGGAAACCACTATCGGTCCTCTCATAAGGCAGCACTACCATCCTCTTCTCCTTTCAGCCCTCGCTTTCATAATTCTCTATTTCCTTTCTCACTAGCACAATTTACTGTGACAGCTCGATACCATCTCAATCCCGTCCCACATTCAACAAATCTTGCCATGAAGAAGTTTGGCTTTGGAAAGAAAGGCGATGATGGTGATGACGCCAACCGCCACGCCCTCTTTGGTCGCAAGAAGTCGTCTCAGCCTAGTTCCTCTGAGAACCCTTACGCCAAACAAGGCGGAAAAGACCCCTATGCCGACGATGCAAAGTATGCCAACGTAACCCCTTATCAGCAAGCCCGCGCTGGTCTCAACAACGGCCCTGGCGCCCAGGCTCCGAATTCCTACGGTGCTCCCGCTCCTGCACAAGGAAGCTTCAACTCTCAGCCCCAGCCTCCGAGCGGATACGGTGCTGACCGATACGGATCCGGCGGCGGCTATGGTGGAAATCGATATGGCGACTCTGCTCCTCAGAACAGATACAACAGCCCCGGCCCAGCTGCTGGTGCAAGAGGCCCCGGTGGCTATGGTGGTTTTGGACCCAGTGAGCCTGACACCAACAGAGACAACTTGTTCGCTGGTGCTCAGGAACGCCAGGCCCAGAAGCAACAACCTACCAACAACGGTCCACAGTCAGGAGCCGACGGCGGCTCGTACGGCGGTTATGGTGAGGAGCGCGAGTTGACCGCTGAGGAGCAAGAAGAAGCTGAATATCAATCTATTCTGGCGGAGAAGCGACAACTTCAGCAGGACAGTGCATCCTCAGTCAGCCGGTCGGTACAAATGGCTCGGCAAGCCAACGAAGTCGGTCGCGCCACCCTAGCTCGCCTGGGAGCTCAAGGAGAGCGATTGAACAACACGGAAAAGCATCTTGATCTAGCTGCCAACCAGAACAAGATTGCTCAAGACCGGGCTGCCGAACTCAAGACACTCAACGGAAGTATGTTTGCCGTGCATGTCAGCAACCCTTTTACCTCCAAGCAACGCAAGCAAAAAGCGGACGATGAGGTCATGGCACGCCATCGATCTGAACGAGAACAACGAGAAGCCACCCGCCGTGATGGTTTCCAAGCCAACCAGCGCATGGAAGGCAACTTCAGAGACATGAACACCGTGGGCCGGCCACGACAGCAACCTCGTAAGAAGGAATACGGCAAATATAACCTTGACGATGAGGAGGGAGCGGATGAGCTTGAGGACCAGATCGATGATGGCATCACCGAGCTTGAGGGTCAAGTGTCCATGATGAATATGGTCGGCAGAGCTATTGGCAAGGAGGTTGACTCGCAGAACAAGCAGATCGACCGTATTATGAACAAGGCAAGTGGTGTTCTTAAGTTTCAACCAACGATCATTTCACTGACTCGACACAGAGCGATGCTGTTGACGATGCCACGAGAATGAACCGAGAACGATTGGCCCGTATCAAGTAAAGGGCAATTGATAACACGATGATACACAGCAACTATGCTGGGATAGGGGAGGATTAGCACGTCGGGATTTAATATGTCTATTTAGACGTTTCCATTACAGAACTGCAGGTTAAGTCCTGTCTTGGTCGTGATCAATTGTATAAACCAACTCAAAAGAATCCGGGTTTTGGAGCATTCTAAAGGACATGTATACATGAAAATCGAATCACTGTTTAATCGTCTAAGAAGACGGATATTGATGCTTGCGGGATTTTGAAGCCATGTATTAGGCGTCTAAGGTATCGTATGCCGCCTCTGAATCTTTACTTCGTCGACGAGAGCACTTCGCATTCATTGATATGAAGTTTTTAACCAAACGGCCCACAATAGCCATATTGTTTAGGGACAAGCACGTAAAAGTTTAATCGCCTGTGAAATAGAGGTTGAGTGAACTCCGACGATTTAAGATTTGGTTATTTAATATTTGAGATTGAAATTCAGTTTCTATCATGTACAACCTTACACTGAGCAGCGGCTTTCTAGCATCTTGCAAACTCAGGATGAGGAAACCAGGGACATATCAAGTCAGGATATCTAACCTTGACAGAGTTTTAGTAAAGATTTATAGTGTTTGGATTTGATTGTATCCTACGAAAGCAAAGTATATTTGATGGCAATTACATAATTTATCAAGACTTCTCCAAATCAGTCCTTTTCGCAATTTTCTGAGCTCTTTTGATAATAAAAGTATGGCGTGAGCCATGGTTTTTATAACCCGAGATGATTGTACATGGTAGTTGGCGTGGTGGAGACAGTCAGGAGGCGTGAATAAAATAAGTGGAATATCTGTGGTGCTTGATAGACCGCTTCGTGTCACATTTATTTTGTCGGGGTTGTTTCGGTCTCTGGTTTGGTATAATTCTGATCCCAGTGATTGCCTCCCAGCTATCGACATTGGATCCCACTGAAAATTTCCACCGTCGCCAACTCTTCAGCCAGCACCATGACAACTGATAATTCTGGCCCTCCTCCGGCGAAAAAGAGGAAAACCAAAAATAAGACTGACCCAAATGCTATTACGATAGGGGGGAAAACAATTTCCCTCGAAGGGTATCTCACAGCGCCCTCAAAGGCTGTACCTGCAGCCTCAACATCAGCATCAGACAGCCCAACAGCCCCTACAACCACCCCTTCAGCTGCCCCTGTCGCCACCACAGAGGCAAGGAAGGAAAGGCCAGAGCACAAGAAACCTCCTAGAGGGCGCGATAGTAGTGATAGGTCTCGGACTCGGGATGATCCAAAACTGCTCAAGACACGCAAAGAGCTTCCAATATGGCAGTATCGCGAGGACATTCAGAAAGCGCTGCGAAAGTCCGGCAGCGACGTGCTCGTGCTAGTGGGTGAGACAGGTTCTGGAAAAAGTACTCAGGTTCCTCAATTTCTCTATCAGGAGCCCTGGTGTAGACGTCAAAAGACCAAGATCGCCGGCTCAGACGATGAGATTTCAGTGGGTGGCATGGTCGCAATCACGCAGCCTCGACGAGTCGCCGCGACAACTTTGGCTCATCGTGTTTCTCAAGAAGCTGGGACTCCTCTAGGGAAAGGAGGACGAGATGGGTTGGTCGGTTACTCGGTTCGATTTGACCACCAGGTCCCAAAGGGATCAAGGATCAAATTCTTGACTGAGGGTATGTTGCTTCAGGAACTTCTGCGGGATCCCAATCTCAGGAGTTACAGCGCTATCGTGGTCGACGAAATTCATGAACGCAGTCTTGATGTTGATCTCCTAGTTGGTTTCCTGAAGCAGATTCTTGCAAGCGACTTGTCTGGCCGCGGGGGCATCCCGCTCAAAGTGGTCATCATGAGTGCGACAGCAGACGTGGAGGGCATTCAAGAGTTCTTCAAGGACGTGCGACCAAAGAACGAGGGCGAAAGCACACTGCAGGTTCTTAAGATCAAGGGACGACAGTACCCCGTCACAGTTCACCATGAACCGCGACCTGTACCCGACATCCAGGACGCCCTTCTCAAGACGATATACAAGATACACTTGCAGGAGCAGCTTCCGGGAGATATCCTTGCTTTCCTAACCGGTCAGGAAGAGATTGAGGCTGCCCAAAAGCTGATTGAGGAATATGCAGAAACTCTTGCCTCTAACGTCCCCAAGATCAGGGTGTTCCCCTTGTATGGTCAACTCTCGATGGACGCGCAGCGCGAGGCCTTCTTACCTGTCAAGACTCCTTTTACACGTAAGATTGTGCTGGCGACAAATATTGCTGAGACATCCGTCACTGTTCCCGGAGTCAGATATGTGGTGGATTGCGGTAAAGCAAAAGTGAAGCAATACCGAGCACGCCTGGGCATGGAATCTCTTCTTGCGAAACCTATCTCGAAATCATCCGCTGTGCAGCGAACTGGTCGAGCAGGCCGTGAGGGCCCCGGAAAGTGCTTCAGATTATACCCAGAATCAGCCTTCAAGACACTGCAAGATTCCGATCTTCCCGAGATTCTTCGCAACGACGTCTTGGGAGCAGTTCTGACCATGAAGGCACGAGGAATTCAGGATGTCCTTGCTTTCCCTCTTATGGATCCCCCAGAGACAGAAGCAATCGAGAAAGCTCTGATTCACTTGCATTTCCTTGGTGCTCTCAATGATGATGGCACTATCACGAGGACTGGCGAAACGATGGCCCGCTTTCCGATTTCTGCGCCGTTGGGGGCTGTTTTGCTTGCTGCTGCGGATCCCGAGTTTGATTGTGTGGTTGAGGCGATCGACATAATTTCCTGTATCACATCTGGAGAGGATATCTTCTTGAGTATCCAGTCTGAGCAGGCCCAAGAAGAGGTGGAAAACTTCAGAAAGGAGCTCCAACGCCGTGAGGGAGACATCATCACATATCTTACCACCATCCAACAATACACCGCGGAGAACGCAGACAGAGTAAATTGGTGCAAGCAACGGAAGATTAACATGAGAAACATGAAACAGGCTCTGAACATTCGAAGGCAGCTTCGGGGTATGTGTCTTAAGGAGAAGCTCCTGGATGAGGCTGCACCGGCTGATCCTCAACCATTTGTTCCCATCTCCCCAGAACGCGCTGAGCAAGTCCTCAAGTGTTTCCTGAGAGGCTTCGCTTTGAAAACTGCTATGCTGGCTCCTGACGGCAGCTTTGTCACGGTCCAAGGCAAACACGTCGTTGCCATCCATCCTGCCAGCGTATTGCATGGGCAGAAGAAAGAAGCTATCATGTTCCTCGAGCACGTCTACACAAATAAGAATTACGCCAAGAAGGTCAGCGCCATCCAAGCTACATGGATTGTTGAAGCAATGGGAGGCAAGTAGACATTCAGTGGTGTTATTTATTTAGTAAAGGCATGCTTGTAGTTAATACATGGGGAAGGGTCTGGTCTATATAGTGTACAAGTTTTTGAGGAATACATGTTCAAGTCAGTAACATGAGCAAAACGTTGAGTTATACCTTAGCCTTCTTTTTTTTACCATAAATTCTTCAATCCTGGTCTTTCTGCATGAGACCATGTCTATGACTCCTGCTCGCCACCTTCTTTGCTCCGGTTTTGAATGGCCTGCATCAACTCGTATAGTTGGTGTATTTGTTCATCTGCCACATGTTAAATTTAATTATTCGTGCATTGTTCATTCTCACTTACCGCTCATCTTTGAGAGCTTCTGCTCATCTAACTTGTCACCCACCCACTGATCGCCTTCAATTTTTTGCGCATACATTTGCCACTCTGTTAGGAAACCAATCTTGGAACTGGTTAGCATGGTGTTCGTGCTGGATCTTTTGCAAGAAACATACCAGGTGAGCCGGGTTATCCACCTTTCTGTGCGCTCTAAACTCAGCCTTGATGTACTCATCTCCAAGAACTCTCATCTCAGCTGGCAAATGCTTGCGATGGGCACGGAGGAGTCGGCGGTATAAAGGAATAGGAGGAAGAAGGGCAGTAGGGTTGGGTTTGAGGCCTCGTTGTGTGTTTGCGGCTGATGCCAGTCTTAACAGAGATGGACGCATATTGAATGAATTCTTCAAAGGCCTATAAGTGAGCCCGTGCTATTGGCATATAGAAACAAGAATTCACTGGCTGTGTTCTTGGCTGGTAAAGACGAGTCGTTGAGAATGATATCGGACAGAATTGCGGGAGTCGAGATTCTCAAGCACAGTGTCCGGCACGCTACCACTATCCGCCTCCTACTGCCCCACTACACAGTGCACACACTTACAACTTTTTATCTGTACCTATCAAAGTCTCGAAAGCTCTTTAAGTGGTGAACAAAACTCCTTTCACAATGTCGTTTTCATTTGGTTTCGCCGGTGACGACATCTCCGATGATGAGCAGACTCCATCTGTCGTCAAGCCTACGGCAGCTGCTGCAGCCACCACCAGCGCATTTCCCGTCCCAGGAAAGCCTCAGCTCCCACCAACTGTTCACCAACTGTCTGATTTGCTTGCTCAGCTACCGTCAAAGATCGCTTATAGCCTCCTAGATGTGACACTCGATGATGGAACTACTATTCAGCTACCGCGGAGAGAGTTATGGGACGTGAGGGTGCAGCTGATGGCCGAGGAGGAAGACGTTGCTGGCGCTCAGTCTGAAGGCTTGGGAAGCCATGATGTGAAAACGGGTGTTTATGAGGGCGGTTTTAAAAGCTGGGAGAGCAGTGTCGATTTAGTTAAGGTACTGGCTGTGAATAAGGTCACCTCAGCACTGGAACAAAAGGGTTTTCGAGTCATGGAGGTATGTGAAATAAATTATACTTGCAACTTGATATATCTAACCCTAGACCAAACAGCTTGGATGCGGTACAGCACTACCATCTTTGGCAGTCTTCCAATGGGCCATGGCCTCAGCATCCGAAAAAAAGCCTCTGTCTCTTATCATGGCGGACTATAACCCTTCAGTTCTCCAGCTCGTCACTTTGCCCAACTTCATCCTTTCATGGGCCCTTAACAACCCTCAGGTACCTGTTCTTCGAGAAGCTTTCTCAATTGAGGGTGAGGTTGAGCTAGGCCCCGATGTTCTCGCCGCCTTCGAACAATCACTCAAGGAAGCGAGCGTCACTCTCTCCTTTGTGTCTGGCGCTTGGTCACAGGAATTCGTCGATCTCATATACGCTCTGCCTTCAGGCCATGATCAAGAAATGAGCACGCTGCTTCTCGGTGCAGAAACAATCTACTCCCCATTTGCCCTCCAGGCCTTCCTCGAAACCCTCTTCTTAATACTGGAAAAAGAGAAGAAGACTGATGGAAACGAAGCGGCTGCTCTTGTAGGAGCAAAACGCCTATACTTTGGGGTCGGTGGTTCACTGGATGACTTTATTGACAAAGCACGTCAGAAAGGGGCCCGAGTGGAACAGCTCAGAGAAGAGGAAGAAGGGGTCGAAGGGGTGTTGTTCAGTGCGTTCTTTGGGCCGACATAGGCATATTGAATCCAAAGTAAATCATCAAATCCCGAGCGGGTTTAAGTAATGCGTGCATTTTCAGCTTCTGCGCTCGAGTACCAGAAACTATACTGCTCAAAGTAACATGGATATATTATATGCCTTTCCCAAACGCCACTTTTAACCCAAATGCTTTTATCTACAAGTACTGAGCACCTCAGTTGGGATATGGTACGTAAAGCTCACCAGTTTCAGGGCCTTCCTACTTGCCCTTCTTTTGTAGCTTTTCTCTACACTTAGGGCAGTACCATGTCCCGTTGGGCTCGCTCTTGAGATCGACGCATGACCAGTGAAACCACTCATACGGACAATTGTCGTTGTCGCACGCGACCATGTCCCCGTAGCTCACATTATGGCAAAGGCAATACTTCTTGTCGTCGCCACCCTCTTCGTCGTCATCATCAGCTTCTCCTATAATATCATCTCCGTCAACATCCTTACCATCGGCCACGGGCGTACCTCTTGACCGACCGTCGGCGCCATCTTCGTCCTCTCCACTGCCACTGTCGACATCCGAAAGTTCACTATCATTCGTTGGCGCAGGCGAGTTTCGATTTGAGGCTTTCTTAACCCGCGAAAGATTCGACTTGTTGGTAGGCTTCTTCCGTATTCCACCCGTAGGCGTACCTCGACGACCGCTCATTGTTCCTGTTGACTTCACAGACCCGGTTCTTGGGCCTGCACTACCTGCCCTCGCAAGACCAGACCCTCCGATGGCACCGCCCTTAGGGGTGCCGGGTCCAAGTGATGAGTGTCTTGCCAAACCGCTTGATGTAGTTGGTATAGTCCCCAAAGCAGGGTTCACCCGAGCGACGCGCTTTGTCGCGGGTCCTGCAGAACCTTCTCTTTGTCGATTCAGAATCATGCTGGCTGCGGGTGTTGCCGGAGCAGACGCTGCGTGCTGCTGAGACTGTGCGTGACGAACATTAGGGTGGTTGGGAAGTCGAGCAAGTGCGGGATTTGAAGAGGTTTGTGCAGCGGCAAGAGGAGTCGAGGGACCAGCCGCAGTGGTCATATGACTTGCTGGGTTTATGGCCCGGATCGAAGGGGCAGTATGATTTGCAGCGCTCGGTCGAAGTAATGAGGGGACTTCGTCAGGATCGGTAAAGCCAGGTTCGGCTCGGTCGTAAAGCAACTTGATTTGGCTGTCCAGGTTTTTGAGATGCTTGTCTACTATGATCTGCATCTTCTGGCACAATTCGATCTTTTCTTTCGATAGTTGGTCGGCTTGCGCAAAACTGTCGCGGACTTGTTTTCGAAGAAGGTCTTCCTTAGGGTTTGGCTCATGGCTTCCGTTTGTCTTGATCCATTTCTGTATCTTCCCGTCCCGGTCCTCGATCGTACGTAAGCACTCGGAGTATTGACGATCTTTATCGGCGACCTCTTCTTGTATGAAGCGGATCTCTTCGGGGAGGTTTTGGACGCGGTTAATCCAGTCGTCGAGGATCAAGCCAGGGTCGAGGGCTTCGGCTTGAGGCATCCTCTTGACGAAGTCGATAGACAAGTCGTCTCTAGGCATGATTGTTAACGATAAGAAGGTCGAGCAATACTAGCTAAGAGAAAAATGCGATAACGTCGAAGCCTGATGCCCGAGACCCGTGCGACAGTGCAAACGAATGCGCAGCAATATGCGGCAAGACCAGCATAGATGGGAGATGGAAAGAAAGAAAAGATTGATGACAATGCAGATGAAAAGTATCGATCTGATGATGGCTGGTTGGCTTGATGTAGACAAGGCAGGACAAGGGCGAGGGTCTAGAAAATCAAAGTGGTCCAATAGCCTGACGGATACGAATCCCGAAGCCAAATGGTAGAGGAAAGAGCAGGGCAGTAATTGTTACCAGCAACCTGCAAGGCAAGGCAAGGCGAAGCGAAGGCAAAGGCAAAGGCAAAGGTAAAGGCAATGCTTTGGGTCAAAATCAAGCAAGTCCAAAGAAGAACGCGGAGAGCAACTCGACATGAATGACTCGGGCTCGGCTCACCTCGATACCCACTTGCTCGCTTGTCCTTTCTTTTGACTTGAGAGTAGTGGAAGTCGCGGTGCTCTGCTCTGCTCTGCCGGAATTAAAAGCAGCAGCCGCGAATGTGTTCTCTTGGGGGTGCTCTATTTGAAAAGGCTGGACAGGCAGAATTAGGATGTATGAAGGGAAAAGGTGGAGGCGTTTCTGGTGTAAGTTCTGAGAGTTGGGGAACCTACGGAGTACTAAGGCCTGTTCCACGGGTTGTTTCTCACAGCCACTTAGGTATCGAAGCCACAGTTCAAATTCGTACTATGACCGTTCTGGCATGGGCCAAGATGCACTAAGAGATAGAAGCTGCAGGTTGGTTCCTGGAGACTTTCCCTAAGCCAAGGTATTTTTAAGTGTCTTGTGTCTCAAAACTCACACGGAGCCTCAGTAGCTGCACTGAAAGGGACCTGGCTATACTTCCCCCAGCCTCGAGAGACCATCCACACAACCTGAGGTAACAGTGGAGCCTCCCGCGCAATTGCCAACCGCTTGCATTTGTGCATTTTCGACTCTTGAGATCTGGAGCTATCTATTTCACCAACTACATTAACCATACCACACATCTCAAACACCCAAACTTTCGTCAAAAATCATCACTTGAAGAGCTTTGCAGCCGTCTCATACTATCTGCTGTGTTATCGGTATCTTACAGCCACACTATTATCATTATTTGGCATCAGATACGCGGCAACGACTTATTCAAGTCACTATTCGTCTGGGCTACTGCTCGATACATCTCACATCCATATCAAAGCACCTCTTTTCTTGTACTCCAACTATGGACATAGACTCCTATAGGTACCGGGTGCCTAAACCCAACTACCTTCCCCATATTGCAGACGAGGATCGTGATAACTCGGTTGTTGAGGAGTTCTCCAATCAACCGCTGGGGCTGGCTAGTGAGATGGACAATGCTAAATTCTACAACAAGTGCAAGCGTCTGGCTGAAGAGTCTGGTATCACAAAACCCAAAGGTTACAATGTTTCCTTCCACTGCAATCCGGACATTGAGAAGCATCATTTTGGAGTCACTCATCCTATGAAACCTTGGCGATTAACTCTGTCCAAGAGTCTCATCTACTCTTACGGAATGTCATTCGCAATGGATAATTACATCTCCAGAGCCGCCACATATGAGGAGCTTGCAGAATTTCATTCTTCTGACTATCTAGATTTCCTTGGTACTGTACTTCCTGAGCCAGTACCTCGGGATCTCGAGAACCAGGGGGTTGACCTCAAGTTCAACCTTGGTGGTTCTGATTGTCCCCTCTTTGATGGCCTTTTCAACTACTGTTCGTTATCAGCCGGTGGATCTCTTGACGCGGCCAGGAAGATTTGCTCCAAGCAGTCTGATATCGCCATTTCCTGGGGTGGCGGTCTTCATCATGCCAAGAGGTCTGAAGCGTCTGGATTTTGTTATATCAACGACATCGTGATCGCCATCCTTGAACTCCTTCGATACTATCCGCGAGTATTATACATCGACATCGATGTGCACCATGGAGACGGTGTGGAAGAAGCCTTTTTTTCAACGGACAGAGTCATGACAGTCTCTTTTCACAAATATGACCCGAATAACTTCTTCCCGGGCACTGGCGCTCTCGATGACAACGGCCCTAAGAGCGAGCATAATCCGGGCGCTCACCATGCTTTCAACGTACCATTGAACGACGGTATCACTGATGAGCAATACGATCATTTATTTAACACTGTAATTGGCAAGATTGTGGAGAAATTCCGACCGGGTGCAATCGCTTTGCAATGCGGTGCGGATTCTTTGGCCGGCGATCGTCTGGGCCGCTTCAATCTCCAAGTTCAGGGTCACGGCGCCTGTGTCAAGTTCTGCAAAGAAATGGGCATCCCCATGATCCTCTTTGGAGGCGGCGGCTACACTCCCAGGAACGTGGCGAGGGCATGGACTTACGAGACGAGTATTGCTATCAATGCCCAAGACAAGATCAACCCCATTCTTCCAGAGCATGCCCCATGGCGTGATCACTTCCGGCAGGATACCCTCTTCCCTACTCTGGAACAAATCCTGGGCGAACCACGAGTGAATCGGAATCCCCCGAAGCGACTACAGGAGATTGTGCAACATGTTACGGAACAACTCCGGTTTGTGGAAGCAGCACCAAGCGTTCAGCTCCAGACAATACCGCCAGATCTTGGTGCCATTAGAGACGATGTTGAGGAACGGCTGAAGGAGGAAAACGAAGAGAGACGCGACGAGGTCCGGAAAGCCCGAGAAGCTGCAATTGGAACCGCCATGCAGCTTTGAATCACGGAGTACTTCTCAACGTCAGAATGTTAATAGTGTAATGATTTATTGTCATAGTGATTCGAGGACCACTTTCATTTCTCCGATAAAGCTCGAGCCAGGTTCGGAACAAAATATCAACTCCGGAGTAAGCTTATTTGAGCCCGTCAAAGCTGAGCTGAAAAGATCACCTGAAGGCCTTGTCTGTTGAAGATCATCACGACAAGGGCATTTCAAACAAGGATGTAATTAATCTCCTGCTGGAGAGGGTTTCGCTCTCGACCCACTATCTCACCTCTGGCCTTACCACATTCAGCACTTTGGAACTTTCGTCCCTTGTTATTTATGGCTACTGAATAAGCCATTAGAAAATCATGCCCAGAAGACGACTGTGTCAGTGCATGATGGTTGTGTTTTTTTTTTTTTTTTTTGTTGCATCATGTTCCACAGAATCCTTCCGTGCTCATCTCACCCAGCAGGCATCTTGAAGCGACCAGCTCATCCTTTGAGCATGGGATAAGGTGCCAAGGTATGATATGATATTGATGACAGCGAGTGGAATAGCAGTAGAGTCAAGTTAGAGTATAATATACAGCTTGATTGTTTTGCAACTTTTTACATTACGGAGTTGTATGGTCATAATCATTCCACGCAGGGACTTCTTCAACTCATCAAAGTCCACATACATTTCCTAATTCAAGAATTCGTCGCCAACTGCTCATTCCAATACCCCCTGGGACCTTTGTAGCAATAACTTCTCTGTTTCAACACTTGGTTTCTCTTCTTGAAATACAAGATTGGTAACCATGGTTACCTTCAGTCGAATTGCCCTTACTGTTCTGGCTGTTGGTGGCTCTGTAAGCGCTCGTCGTAGAGACGAATGTCGGATTGCTAATCATGTCAAGGCCGTAGAGGCAAAGCCTGCTGCCGCGGCTTCTTCAACCTTGTTTGAGCTCTCCGATTTTAAGCCCGGCGTGGAATGGGAAATTGTCCTACACCAGCCTATTAAGCACGATACCGTTGCCGATTTGATCCCGTCCAAAGCCAAAGTCTGGGACATTGATATGGGACATGGCCGCGATTATCCAGAGATGATTCCCCTGCTCAAGGTAATGCGCGATTGTTCCAAGTCCAAATAACATGGCAGTATACTAATTCTTCATACAGGGTGCTGGAAAGTTCGTGATCTGCTACTTCAACGCCGGAGCTCTTCAGTCATGGGACAAGGATATCAAACAATTTCCCAAGGCCGTTATTGGTCATTCCTTGGCCTATCCTTATGACAGTGAGGAGTGGTACCTCGACATCCGTGACTCAACTGTGCTCAAGCTTCAAAAAGCACGCCTTGACGTTGCTGCAAATATTGGATGCGATGCAGTGGACCCTGACAACGTCGACGCTTGGCAGCAAGATGGCGAGGACCCTACAGGCTTCAAACTGAAGCCATCCGACTACACTAAATACCTCAAGAATCTCGCAGAGTACGCCCACTCAATCAAGACCAAGGATGGTAACCGTCTTCTCGTGGGCCAGAAGAATGCACCCGAAATTGCTGAGGACCTTGTCTCAACCCTTGACTTCGCTGTTCTCGAGTCCTGCCGCGGCACTACGGATCCTGACGAGGAGAACTGGCCATTCTGTGAGGACTTCCAAACCTACATCGACGCTGGCAAGCCCGTACTCCAGATAGAGTATCCTCCTTCTGTTGAGAAAACCGGTAAACTCAGCTCGTCCGACAATACATACTACTGCACCCCCAAGGACGAGGATAAGAGTTTCAGCAAAATCTTGAAGTGGGCTTCTGCTCAACTTGACGGCTGGGGTCAGTTCTGTGGCGAGGATCCTTTCCGCACTCCTGTCATCAATGAGTAGAGCCATTCATGGACAAGAAGGTTTTCATATACATACATATTAGACTGTTGGTCTCTGTATGCTTAGAGTGGTGCAATACTGCTTAATGAAATCCGCCGCTACTTTTAACCTGACTCTCATGGACGCCAGATTCTAGACTTCTATCGCCATATACCGTATTGGTTTATTTAATCATGTTTTTGTCCATTCTGGTGACTTTCTTTACATGCTGAAGCAGCCAGTTCAGAGTCATCCTACGCTATTTGCGTGCTTCTAGCCTTGGGGCGTTAAGCTCCGCCCACCCGCATTTCCATATTTCTACGTATTTCTTCCTCTGAAAAGCCAGCAATGAGCACTGGGCTTCCCTCATGATGCATTTCCGTATAATATATTACTGGCTATTATGTGTGTCAAGGAAGAGAAGTTGGACAACCTGACGAATCAGCAGGAGCCGTATAGCTATGTCCAGTGACAAGTCAACGCGTGAGAATAATCCATTCCATATCAGCTTCTACAAAAGCATCCCTGGCAATGGAATCCATTGATCCTACAGCCTCCCACCCACCCATGCTCCATTACCAGCATATCGTGGAAAGTAGAGGCCACTATACTCACAGACACTCCATAGAATCCCTCACGTGCAAGGTTTTGTTACTCACCATCCTCAGATTTCTAGCCAGTGACTCGCACGCATTAAGTTCAGAGAACAGCAAATTGAAGAAACCTATTTCAGTGGCGGAAATTGTTCCATGTTTAGGTAAACAGGGATCACGCTTTTTTGTGCATTTCTTCCTACATTTGGGCTATATATAATGCTTACTGAAAATGTCGCTGCCAACTGCTTCTTTGTGACCCGTTATTGATGTTTTGTCAAGTCGCATCCAAGCATGATGATTATGGTCTGTGGTTCTAGATACACTTTTCGAAGATGGCGACCTTCAAATACAATGTTGGAACTTACAAGATCCCCTTTTTTGCACTATCCTTGGGAACGCTTTCCTGAGATCAAGAATGAGCAATAGTAGTTAATCGCTAACCAATACTCAGCATAGTGAAAAGAAAGTTGAGTATAGTCATGAAATTGTTACCACGTCACTGGGCAATGCCAGCTCTGGCTTTCTGGTGCATCTTTCGAAGCTGAGCTGCCACAAACACCACAAGTGCAACACCAATAACAAGACCTATGACAAGAAGCATAATATCAACGGGTACTGGGTTACCGTTGAAGGTCTCGTGGAACAAAACATCCAGGCCAGATTGCGAGAAGTTTAACAAGCCGGAGAGACAGATAATGAGGCCATACACAGTTCCAAAGGTTCGGAAACCAAATACCTTTGCACTGTAGTCGGACACAGCAGTGTAATAAAATGGGCGGTACAAGACAAAGAGGACAATACCAGTGTATGCTGCCCACTCAAAGGGTAGGACACCCAAGATACCAATGAGCGTGCCACATGCAACGAGTGTCGATAGCAC
This sequence comes from Fusarium oxysporum f. sp. lycopersici 4287, assembly GCF_000149955.1. Lineage (NCBI taxonomy): Eukaryota > Fungi > Ascomycota > Sordariomycetes > Hypocreales > Nectriaceae > Fusarium > Fusarium oxysporum. Next base: position 1,678,398 of record NC_030986.1, read on the forward strand.
AAGAACAGTGCTGACATGGTCGAGCGCTGTTCCGATGAAGGGAATCGCAAATATTCCACCTGCTGGCAAGGCTACGTCGAAGAAAGTATTGATCCTTACAGCACGATCGTGGTCGCCGAAGATGGCTTCATACTGCGGTCGTATGGTCGCGACGAAGAAGTTGATGCGTGTCATTTGAACAACAGTGAAAAGGCAGATGAGGATGAACCAAGGAGAGCGGATTTGATCTAGCACGGTGCGGTCATGGAGGACTCCCCAGACACCTGATGCAGCATGCTGTCTTTCCTTGGCCTCGACTTGATCATCACCCTTGGACGAACCTAAGAGGTTCTCGATATCATGTACAACAGCTTCGCGCCTTTCCCTCTCTTCACGACGCTCATCGCGGAGCAGAGCTGTATGCTCATCAATCTCCTGCTGCGTGCTCGATGTCGAGTGCACAACAATGTTTTCATCCGCTTCAGCAGCCTGGTCGACAAGCTCGCCGACAGTCTTGTAAGACTGTCCAGGCATGACAACAATCTGACTGACGAATATCACAGCAGGGACAATCAAGTAGACGAGGAAGAATTTGCGCACGGTGAAGCTACCCTCTGTGGCATTGTAGATCAGACGATAAACGAGGAACAATGCACTCGAAGAGTCGAAAGCGCCGGTCAAGAGCGCGAGAATGAGACCTGAGTGTCGCGGGAAGGCATTGGAGAGCTGAAATGACGAGATGTATGTGAATGGACCACCGAGGGCGAGGAACAAGTATCCGGGGAGAAGACCGTCGAAAGGTAGAGATCCAGCATATGCCATAAGTAATGTGCCTATCGTTAGGAAGAGACATCCAAACAAGCCACATACACGAGGACCAAAATGGTCGAGAATTGCGCCAACAGGAAGTGCTGCAACGTTTGTCCCAACAGCAGCGACTGTGAACATCAGGTTAAGCCTGATTTCGACGCATGTGTCCTGAGGATCATCAGAGATAGCGTTTGTATCGCTAGTTGGGCTTTGATAGTGGCTGAGCTTGCATACATCAGAATATGCACCTTCAAGCTTTAGGACTGGCTTGATGGCAGCATAGCCAAAGACTAAACAGTGTTAGCAACTTATCATGGATGACAAGGTTTTGATAAGAGACTTGCCTATGCCCGCAGCGAAGAGACAGTGTACAACTGCGGCACCAATCTGGACTAGATTCACTTGTTAGTATAGGTTTCTTATCTACACATCCATTGATAAGTGAAAACTCACGCAATCGCTTCCACTGAGGAACCTCAAATGCCCCAACAGTCTGGGCATGTTGCTCATCTGGCCTCAACGAAGCCGTTTCGAAGTCCTGAGGAACAGGATTGAAAGTCAAGCGTCGGACGCGCAAACTCGCATCACTTCCTCTCCTCTCAATCGAAGCGCCATGACCAGGCGGAGCGGTCAACGTCTCGATGCTTTGAACACGGTTCAGCGACATGCTCGGTGTGCCGAAGTTTGGAAGAACCGGAAGTGAGTGAGGTGGGAGAATCTGACTGCTGTCACTTACAATGAGCAGGCTGTCTGAGATAGGTATTTAAATGGGCTCCAGGTAAAATATATAATGTGGAGTCAATGACGATGAAAACATGGGATCGTGATGCGCCACCAGACGGCAACCTGCAGTAATGCGCCTTTAGCGGCAATAATTAGCTGTGTTTTTTTATCTTTATCAATTTCCAGTATCAAAACATGACTGGTTTTGTCACTAAACAGATACAACGCTGGGCTGCAGCCAAGCCAACATCCTCATATCAACCTCCATCGTTACAGTTGTCGTTTCGCTGTTGCGCCCGGCGTCTTGTACTCTCAACGGTATTCTTAGAGACTGTCTAGGCAACACCAGTTGGCCAGAAATGGCAGCTTACTATTGAGTATTAGAGGCCTGTCAAGATGTATCCCTACCCTCCGTGATCTAAGATGACGCACGTAGCGGCACACGAGTAGACGCATCCATAACCAGGATTGGTTCCGATCAAGGGTCACATGCAGCAGCAGTGCGGCAACATGCTACATTGTGGTTGGCAGAGGTTCGAATAAGGTGGTGAACGAATGTGGCGTCTGGGGAACAAGGCGTTCCCTAACTTACACCATCACGGAACGGGACTATTCTATCCCGTCCAACGACCATTCATTCATCGAACATGGATGTCGATGAAAGAGCAGTCTGTCACCTCACAATTCCAAAAAAGGGCTACCAAAGGAGCTTAATTATCATACTTAAAAGACACTACACACTATCCAAATCACAGACATTACATAGACAAGCTAAGCTCAAAGAGGGACATTTCTATTCCAGGACCCAACGACGTTGACCACTTGATCTCATTGCTGTCCGGAGACATTCTTCCATCGCCATCTCTTCGGTCAGGGGTATAAAACACCTTGAGGGCTCCTCCCAATGCAAAATTGACAATCGCTGGCTGCATTCGTCTGTCGCCAACAATGGCTCAGGGCATTATTGTTCCGTGAGGAGTCCAATGTAAGAAACGGGCCAAAATGCAATATATGGAGTACTTGCTGACATAAGAAAATAAAGTAAAACAAATACTGTTAGAAAAGGACGCTGAGAACAAGACAAGCGAGTAGATCGGCAGTCGAAACGTTCTTAGGTCCTTACTCATCCAGCGTATCCAAGAGATTCAACCCGGCTCAAGAAATGGGAGGAAGCCTGCTCATGCCAGCCGTCGCGCACCTCATCGATATGATCAACTCAGGCCCAACAGCTTGCGCTCGTCCGTGGCCCGCGGCCGAAAGGTCCCAAGCTCTGTCACCCAGAATATTGACAAGAAGTTCCAAAAACGCACATCCTACTTGACTCTGTCAAGTAACATTCTTTTAATAGTATCGGACAGTAATCTTCTGGCCCTCGGCAGCAGCAGTCTACGAATAAATGTTAGTATTTCGCCGATATCACAGGAGGACAAGGATAACTTACGGTGCAGCCAGTTCCCTCGCTCCACTGGCCGTTGACGTAGGAGCATTTCTTGTTGCCACCCTTGATCTCAATGTTGAAGTCAAGGAGGGCAGTGCTGGTTGGCGAGTTCTGGAAAATGGAGACAAAGGTCATGCCGTTCTTCATGCCAACACCGAGAACAACTGGTGCCCAGTTACCGGCATCCTTGCCCTTGGAGCTGTCCCAAACACAAGCCTCCTCGACAGTGTAGCCCTTCTTGTTGACGTAGTACTGGGCTGAGGTGCCTACACCGTCCCAGACGTAGTACTTGTCCTGGTTGGGGTTGCATACAGCGACGCTGCTACCAGGCTCAGCGACAGCAGGGACAACCATGTTCTCAGTTCCGGGGTAGTCAGTTCGGCAAGTCACAACCTGCTCGTCGAGGTCGTTTTGAATAGTGACACCACCGACACCAGGTTCGCAAAGAGTGTCGTAACCGTCACGGGTCAGTTCGAGCTTGCCGTCCTTGTTGCAGTAGAGTCCACCAATAGACTCACGCTCGGAACCTTGAGCAGCGGGCCACTGGGTCTTCTGGTAGCCAACGGGGCAAGCGTAGGAGCACATAGCACCGGGCTTGCAACCGTCGCCAGAGATGGCAGTGTCAATCTGGTAGATCAGCTTGGACGCGAAGCTGAAGTCAGGGCAGTACTGAATGCCAGACCAGCCACCAAGGTTCAGCCAGTCGAGGGCAACAGCACCATACTCCGAGGGGAACTCGCTGCAGTCGATAGTACCGCTCTCAAACGTCTTGTCAACACCAGTAGCGCCGCTGGAGCCACTGTAGCTGGAGCTGGAGCCACTGGTCTTGGGCTTGGAAGACTTAGGCTTGGAGGCCTTGGATTGAGTGGCGGCTGGGGCCGAGTAGACAGGCTTGGGCACTGCGGTAGTAGCAGCGGCAGTCTTAGACTCGTAGAATTGAGCGCCCACCTCCTTCTTGGGCTGAGAAACCTTCGCGGGCTGAGCAGCACTGGTCGCAGGAGCTGCGGGTGCATCGTAGGTAGGGTTGGACTCGCCAACAATTACGAGGCTACCTCCATCGAGACCAGCCTTGGCGGCGTGAATGTCGATCTCCTCTCCGCCGAGCTCATAAACGGTCTCGGTGGCGGCGACAACGTACTCGGTGATAACATCAGGGTCACGCTTCTCGACCTTGGAGCCAGCATGACGGCGAGCGTGCATGTGCTGGTGCTGGTGATGCTGGGCGGTAGCACCGGCGGCGAGCGTAGCCGCAAGGGTGTAAGTGATGAGGTTCTTCATGGTAACGGTGCAACCTATAGATCTAGTTCAACCTTGTGATTAGCCTTCAACCTTTTAACTGTTGCTATGAGACGATTCCACAGCGCGTGGCCATAGAAGGAGAGCCGATGAGACACGAGTTTGCGCCGCGCATCATTTGAACATGTAGACGTGCAAAGCGTCCCGTTGTCGAGTTTGCTGTCGCTTCAGTTGATCAGGCCTGAGGTACTTCGTCTGTCCTGGCTAATGTTGCTTTCCTCTCCCAACATAATTCTTCTTGCGACTCCATCATCGCACATGGCCCGTTCCGCCAATAATTTCCCTCGGTTTGCCCTTGGTATTTTTTCGAGTTCCGCAGGCGATTTTCGTTGTGTTTGTGATGGTTGTTATTGCTCCATGAATTGGTATGACTTGAATCTCGTCTCTGCCACATCGGCCTCGTCTCCAATCGCCACTATTTTCCCTTCTTTGCGAATCGACTAACCTTTTATTGTCTTTTAAAGAATGTTGTGTTTTTGAAAGTATAATCCAATCCCCTCGAGTAAGTGAGCGACTGCTGTAAAAGCGAACGTGATGAGGCAAGAAGCCGGGAAAAACAAAAACAGTTAATAAATGAGTGTGGGAGAGAGTGAGTAAAGATGAAACTCTCAGTTGGCAAGGAAGGAGCACACGAGGAAAGCAAGAGGAACAAAGCGCCTGGGGTTGACGGAGACGAAAGGGGATAAGAATGAAAAGAGGTCCAGCGTCTTGCCCAGGATTGGGGAGGGACCAGGGACTGGGGGAGTTAGGGGAGGCCTAGAAGGGGGGCGGACTAAGGTAAGGAGCATGAGCAGGGGGTGTTGATTAAGTCCAAGAAGAAGACCGCCCAGAAACCAGGATTAGGCGGACCTCAGCAAGAGATTGACATCCGAAAAAGCTGGCCCCCATCGATGAATGCGCACCCGGCGACGATGAGGTCTGGGACGCAAACAGGCCCTAGAACGTATCATCAAGTGAGACATGACACTAAGAAAAATACCAGAAGCGGGTTTTTTTTTCTGCCTCAATCAGTCTAGCATCAGTTCCAGAGTCAACACGCATATGCTAGGTCATGATATCTTGGGCTACCTTGGTCAAGGGAGTTCCTATTTCGCAAAGTATTCAAGGGGTGACCGACTTCCAAGTCCAGGGGAGGCCGGGAGATTCACATAAGGAGGGGAAGACGCCAATGAGACCAACAACAGTCCAGGGGATGCTAGCAGGAAATCGTCTAGAAACCAACGCAGGACTACCAACTAGTTACCTGGTAATCTGAACGAATTCATGACAGGCCATCGGCCATCAACTGCTGTTGATCCTGCTCAAGTGTTGTCTGCCAGGAACAGGGGAAATTACACCTTTTTTGGTTTGGTGGGTAACCTTCACAGACCCATCTCCGTGCCTCTAGTTGGCTAGCATTGTCCCCTGTTCTGGTCCATCGCATGTCCCTCCCCTGTTCCTGTTGGACAATGCCCCTCAGGCACAGTGCAGGCGCAGCATCTGGGAAAAAACACACACCTGCCAAAACAAATCGCATTTCCGTCCTCATTACCTAAATAGCGCTCGCCTGACAATGGACAACGAAAGTGAATCAATGCGCGCATGGTTAACTATCAGCCAATAAGGTCTTTGTGCCAGTACTTTGGAACATCCCTCATATTAAAAGCGATCGACATTTCCCCCTTTCCTTTGTTCGCTTGCGCATGAGAACGGTCAACGACAATCGATCAATCCTCTGTTCTTGGTCCCTTGGCCCGTTGCTGGTTACATATGCGCCTACGTACCACTCCAAGAACTGCGGATATACGCATTGTCATCCACGCCCATGCAATTTGCCTACCCGCTGTTGTCGTCGTCATGGCATAAATTGCGATGAACAGATCCCCGTGTCCTCGGTTGTTGGATCCGCAGGTAGCTGCCTACCAACTTACAAGGAGAACAGGGGAATCATACCGCTACTCCCACAGCAACCGACCCATTTCAGTAGAGGGCCGCTATACGGTACTTCGTACAATAGCGCGCCTACGTACCACTGAACCCAGCACAAGACCCCATTTCCGCCGTCTGATCACAACTAAGCAACTTCTTAGCTTCGGGTCGGCCTTGGCTTTGGTTAGCTATGGCTCAGTCTTCATCCGCGTGTTCAATTCGTTCAACACGGATCAGATCTAACCTCTGAATCCTTTGGATAGGTCTGTGAAGATCGAAAGGCTACGAAGCGAGTCTCGTAATTGACTGAGCATTTCTTCAGTCTCAATACAGACATTTGCTACCTACCTTACCACACAGCCGGTCAGACCATCCTTCGCGAGTTATGTTATCGAGCCTAGGTGCCTACCTTGGTAGGCATTGGCCTCTGTGGAGCTACGTTCCGCACTTGCAGTACAGTGCATGTGCTGCTGTGCTAGCCTAAAGCCTCAGCTGCATTTCACTTTCGGGTACCTGGCACTAATCTTCTAAATCTGTTGCCCTCGGGCTCTAGATCAGAGAGACCCTTCAGAACTCTCTTTGGAGTGACCGTTAGCCGTTTCATAATGAGGCCTAGCGGTAAAGCCAATCATGACGCCGAGTTTTACGAGCACACTCTCATCTCGATTGATAGCCGCCAACAACAACCCATGGATCTCCGGTTAGTAGGATCTCCCTCTTGCCAGCTTTTAATTCCAATATTGCTCGACATCCACGCATCCATCTGGTTGGTTGCTGGTTTAATGAGGTCCAAGGCTATTACTTGCAAATCAACAACCAAGCTCGTTCAAAGACATCCAATGTCGTGATGCTCGGTTCGTGACTGAATGCGTCTTGTCTGGCTTTGATCCACCGAGCGTCAGAATTAGATCGGCATTGCCGCGTCTTGTTAATTCCCTGACTGCCTCAATAATTCCTCATCCTGGTATTCGCCAAGCGAAGTCTGGCTGGATGCGAAAATACCAGTTGATGGTGTCCAATCGACAACGCCTCGGCAAATACTTAATCTTGCTTCCTTGCTCGAGTCAGCGCTGTCTCTCCTGACGCTTCTCAGAGCGGATCGTGCCAGACTTACAGCAGCCCCCCACTCTGTTGGGTCTGACTACGAAGGTTATCTTTCTTAATCCTTTCTTCTTTGTCTTCCTGGTGTTTCTAAAACGGTGAAGCCCCCTTTTGGACAAGCCAGCCCAAGCCTTGGCATTCTTGTCTCTCTTCTTTTCTGGTTTTGCAAACGCAACCAGCTTGTTTAGAGCTTAGACTAACATTCTCCTTTTCTTTCTCTCCACTTTTTGTCTGCTTCCCCTTGCATTGGCTTTCGGGTCTTTCATCGGCTGGATATTGTCGGTTCGGCGGCACACGTCAGCACCTAATTTCGTCCTCTCCCAAAGATATTGTTCACTCGCTGACCGCCGCCATATGGTTTCGTCTTGTTACAGTGGCTGGATGTGTCTGTGTAGAGAAGGATACTCGTGTCCCTACGGGTCAGTAACAGTTGATCCGATATCAAAATATTCAAGAATAAGCTAAGTACGATGCCCCTGCTGGTACAAGCTTCAGGATTAGGTCCATCTTTCAATGGGCATTCTTTGACACAAGTGCCTAGGTATCTTCCGTTCTGTGGCCCGGACCTCGGAGAGCAAGGAAACTTCAGACCTTGATAGAATATGCCAAACTTGATTCATCAAATAATCCCCTAAACTTACACCAGCTTGTCTGGATTTTTTTTTTTTTTTTTTTTTTTTTTTTTTTTTAAAAAAAAAAATTTAAAAAAATAAAATATAAAATATAAAATAAAATAAAAATTTATCACTTATTGTTACAGTCCTCAGTTTTCTTCCCTCCCCTAGCCGGACCGCCTTGGAGCGTCTTAAACGCCGCTCTTCGATACCACACCACCCTTAGTGCCTCGATCCAACTAATAGGAGCTATTTAGATGGATTCTGTACGACTTTGGTACAGGCTGTCACGTCCCTTGAATATGTTTCACAACATTGACATTGTCCATATATCAGGGCTTCTTTCACTGACGAGTCTTCATAGTCCTTCCAGCCCACTGACATGTCTATTTTCGTCTTACATTTTGGCCGGTGGCCATGAAGTCGTGCCTTGTTGAACTCTGTCTGCAGTACAGACCTTTCAACCAAAGTAGCACATATCGAATACGAATGATCTTGCATGAAGTTGATATCTGTTGTGATCTGTAAGACGGTGTGTCCGCTTTCATGGTTATTCTGGAAATAATCTGATTGCCATCTTGCATTGGTATCATATCGGAGCTGAGACTTTCGCGTTTCTTAATGGCATTCATCACTTGTTTGCTTTGTATACTTGTGGCTCTTCTTTTAATTTGGTCCTATTGGCTTGGAGCAGATGTCTACCTTCTTGGTTACATGACACGCTTCATATGACGTGGAGCTGCATTCCACTGTGGTGAGTAGTCTCAGGTAACTTGAGACCAGTTACCATGTGTTGATGTGCAAGGTGCAGTTCAAGATTTCCAGGCCAAGCCACTACAAATGTCTGGAATACAATGGTTGCACATATCTTAGATATAGGCCAGAGACTCGGGAAGTGGTCTGAAGTTTGAAGCAGAGAATGTCCATTCAATTGGAATAACGCCCTTGAGTGTCTGCGTTTGTAAATGCAAATAGAGTCACCCACCACGTAATATTGTGTACTGCCCTGGATATACTTAATACGACTTCTAACCATGCACGAATGATTCAAAGCACCATTTCAATTCTGTTTCTCTTGTTTGGCACTGCCTACCCTAAGCCTCGTTGTCATCGTATTGAGGTCGACACTGGTCATCTAACTCCTATTGAAATTCCGCAGTCCTGTGTCTGTAGCAATCTCATACCTACTCCATATGCGTCTCTGTTCAAATGTGTCTTGGAAAACTCAAAACTACCGAAATGCAAACCATGTGCCGGCAGTGTTGCAATATCACTTGCATCAAGAGACAGAACACAATCGTCGAATCACCTGAGCCAAATAGCAATACAATATCTCAGTCAGACATCTAATTAAACCACGAGTCAGCATAAGAATGCGGTTGCGATCTAGGTGTCAAGATGCCCGATGGTGCTCGTCATGGGAAAGATAAAAAACCTCACCTGAGACAACTTGCAACAGCCAGGAGCCTAGGACAACGGCCCTGCGAATGAACATGACAATGAAAGCCTGGAACTCGTGACGGGATGACCCAACGACGAAAAGAATATATCTGGAATGACCATTGTTACCATTGGTTCATCCTGGCGATGGCACGCAATGACTCAGATTCGTGTTGGATGGAATGAAGTCTTAGGGCCTGACTTGCATCACGACTAAACCACCTTTCAAGCAGACCACATCTGACTGATCTGCAGGATTGATGAAGCCCGAAGGGTTCATTCGTAGAGAGCAAAAATTCTGGTAACACGCATGCCAGACACGCCTTAGACTCGGTGCAACTGGATATGTAGGGATTGCAGACATGTAGCAATTATTAGTCCATATCACCTAGTAACCCCTAAACCAGGAAAAGCATTACAGAGCCGGGGAAACCTCACTTGAAGGCCACTGTTCACGCACGCTGGATATCTGTCGAGGCGGCTGTTGACTACTGCGCTGGTTGAGATAACAATACCCAGGTTTAGCATGCTCGGCTATACACAAACACTTGAGATCTGTATGAAACGGGACCGAGTAGGGTAACCAGAAATAACAATCGTAATTCACCCCATCACGTTCTTGTCGAAGTAGCAAAGACCACACGCAGCTTTCAGAAGGGACGCCTGCAGTAATTACACCAGCAGAACGTGATATGCTTGTTGTCTGACCACTTACCAGCTGAAAGGAAGATGCAGTGCCCAATCGGTTCAATTGCATGGGTTTCTCACCAAATCGATGGGGCTGAGGCGTTTACACCGGGTATAACAAGGCAGTTTTTGGGGAAACGTTTTGACATGGGACTGTGTCGAAGGGTTCAGGAAAGTCATCGCGGCCCAGATGGCATCGGGACATCAGTTTGTGCCGATATGAATCTGTGTGTGCCAAGGCCAGAGTGCCGGGACTGTATAGGAAAGCTGGATGACGAACTTGAAAACTGGCGGAACTAACCTGACGGTACACCATTATTTGCTCTTTCAACAAGTCCTTACGGGGGTAAATGCCCTTAAGATGAAATCATGAATATCACTCAATATTGGTTCAGCAACAAATCGAAAATCATTGAACAGAAAATAGCCTTGCAAGCGCCGAACAAGTTCAGTTGTTTCCGGTGAAGCGAACCTGATTGTCTCACAGCCACAACAGCAAGTGGGCGGTTTAATGTGATCACTGTGACGTTGACGGTGAATCAAGCCGCTAGAGACTCGAGAATTGGGGAATACTGGTGAGATCAGCGCATACTCTCCAGCCTTCCGAGCCACGTTGATGTCGTGCTAAACCGCATGAACTTGACCACTGACTTGTTGCTTGATATTGATTGAAAACGTGATCTGATATGAGCTAGGTAAGCTACTAATAAGGAGGATATCATTACGATGGGCATAACTTGCAAGCATCATGATATGCTGCTCTATAACGTCAAATTGCAGGGCTTTTGCTGACAAGATTAATCTGCACAAGGGTGGCGTACATTATGGCATATTGCTGGAGGGTACCGAGTACGGATACCGTAAATTGACAAAATCCTCAATAAGTCTTCCAGGTTTTGAGCATCCTATCAGCCTCTCCAACGAGCTTTGGAAGTCTAGGGGGAGCACAGGAAAAGAATCAGTGACGACAGGCGTGGCGGAGTAAAAGGCTGGATGTTAGAAATGCTAGGATCAGCCACACCACTATACAATCATGTACCAGCTAGTGGCAGGGTTTTCTGGACTTTCTAGGCTTTCTCACACACACACCAACGCCGAGCATCATAGTGGTGCCACAGTTGTATTTTGAGCATGGTTCATGGATCTGAGGTCCATTTACGAGGCGTTTGATCGCACCGCCACCTTTTGGTTCACCTGAGGGAAGTTAAGTTGAGCAAGGATTGGTTCAGCTTCGTTGCCCCCAGTCCCCTGAACCGATGCTACCTGGGTACCGTGGCTTAGGGAAACAAAACAGAGGTTGAAGACAAGCCTTCAGCTGGGGCGTTTCGATAGATTGAGACTGTAGGTTCATTTGGCGTGTGCTCCAAAAGGTAAGCAAACAACAAGAGTACTACAAACCAAAAGGGTTGGTGATTGTGATTTATTTGCCCTCGTCTCGTTTCTCCGTGCAATAATCGAATGTTATAATAAGCCCAGACAGAGTGGGCGGCAGCAAGTCTTCATCACTGTTCCTATGTCTCTTGTTCCTTGTTCCTTTTCTCGCCTTCTAGTCAACTCGATCCGCCTCTCAACCTACGATAGAGCAGTGACATGCCGCTTACTACGGTAGCTTGTGGAACCTGTTTGCCTTGTCAATTTGGAGAACCTGAAGGTAATCAGTGGGTCGTCTGGAGGCTAGATATACCGATACTCTCGACGCAAGTACCGGCAAGCCCTTTAGTATGCGAAGTGTCATAAAGAAGAACGATGCCAGAAGCAACTGTCGTCATCTCCCGCTCAGCGTGGAAGGTGTGCATCTTCCCGTCTGCCCTCCGTCTTGCGGGGACATGCGATTGACTGCAGTAAGATGGTATATATATGCGCCTCGGGCGGCCCCGTCAGAGGCTGAGATCTCGACATCCAGTTTCGCAAAGCAAGGGCTGTGCTGAGGTGTAGGGTCAAAAGAGGAGAGAAGAGTGTCAAAGAGGCGGTTCGCCAATAGAACAGTAAATCACTGTCGATGATGACTCCATTGGGATCGCGATTGCAAGATGCAGGCAAATCATCCACTCCAGTTGGACGGTGGTGGATGTCTTGGCTGGCTGACCAAATGATGGATGTTTCCTCAGCAGGGAATAGCGGTACCTGACGTCAAAGTACCTTGAAACGAAAATCAGTCACTTTCAGTTAGACCTTTCCCCAGCACGTTTCTAGCCCGCCGCTTCATACCAGAAACGTATTCGCATCACCCACTTCTGTCCGCTTTGGCGTTCTTCGGGCTTTCACTTTGGGTTGTAGTCATCTTCCGCTCCGGGGCGTTCCCCAACCAGGCGCGCGTTTCCCCTTTCCCTATGTTTCCACTGGTTTTCGCGTCGCTGGCGTGTTTTGTTGGCTTCCCGAGGCGAGACACCGTCGCCAATATATCTCGTTATTTATCTCTGTGAATGATCGTCGCGTGAAATAATTGTGTTTCAGGTACCTAATCAGCTTGTTTTAATGCAAGCCTTGCGGCTAATGCTAGGTCGGAGCTGCATAGTGCTTTCCCAAACCAATAAAGAAAACATTCGTGACGGGACAAGTTAAGGTAAGGAAGGTGACAGGGTACATTGAACCTAAGGTACCTACCAGGTTTCTGGCACGATCCCACCTGAGAGACAGGACAGGCCTTTTTGGAAGGAACCAGCCCGGCAGCTGTCAACAATCCACTGACAAACGCCCACACACTCTTTCCCTCTTACGTACCCCACTCATTCAACCCGCCAGGCTAGTTATCCAATCAGAGAAGGTTCTTACCCACTTGCCCACTTTCAGAGGCCCTCACTATCGCTCATCGCCCGTCTTCGCCTCGCATCTCTCTCATCGGCCGCCTTGTTCACTTTCTTTCTCTACGTCTCCTTGCACAACTCTCCTTCAGTGCTACATCGTCATTACTGTCAACCATTCTCACGGATACATTGGCTCATTGTCATTTCCCCAGAATACTTGCCTTAAATCGTCCTTTCTGCACGCTACTGTATTGCCGGTTCTCGAGCCTCAATTCTGTTTGTTGCATTCCTCGTTTAAGCCACCCACTGCCCACAGCGTAAACCCGCCCACCCAGTACTTGCTTCTTCCTTCACTCGCCTCTCTGCCTTGACCCGGGGGGAAAATATCAGCTCTCGCCACGTCTCCAGCCACACATTAATCCATCTCGCCCCGATATGTGCCTTTGGCCCAAGGCTGTTGCGACATCGAAACCTCGAAATTGATCGCATGCTGGATCAGATTTGCATTTGATTATTCCAATTCTCTGCTTTCCATCTGCCTCTATGGCATCGGACGCTTCCGCCTTTACCGCGATCGACCCCCCGCCCGCAACGCGCGCAGAGGCGACCCCTCCTGCTATCATCCCTTCAGACGACGCTGCTATCAGATTGCTCAAACGGCCTCGTTCACCTTCACCTTCATCGCCGCGCTCTCTCGTCGCGCAGTCGCAGGGACTCTTGGGTCTTGGATCCCCGGCCAAGTCTGCCCGTTTGGCACTCGCGTCGAGTATTTCTCCGACGCCTTTGACCGCGGCAGCTGCCCTCGAGGACGAGCGCCGACGACGCGAAGTTGACGATCAAGACGACGGGATACGGGCCCCAGCACCCACGAGCGACAATCCTAGCCACCGAGTTCTAACTTCCCTCATGTCTGGAGCTGTTCAGGCTATGAGCCGCCCTGCTGACGCGCCTCAGCTAGCACCAACAGCTGCCATGGACCCATCTCCAAAGGCCTCAAACCCCGTGTCGCTGGCGCAAACCGCGACAAGTCAGGTTGAAGAGCATGGCGCACCAAGTCCACAGAGCACCAACAGCCTTGTTGGCGTCCCCGTCACCGAGAGTCCGACTCCAATGGAAGTGGATGTACCTAAAATTGATCAGCAGCAGCATCAACAGTCCTCACAGCAAGTAGTCGGGCAGGAAGAGAGGCATCAGCCTGGATCCCTATCGTACCCTGGCTCTCTTCAGGCTACGGGTAACCTGACAGAAACACCAACTCGAGGCATGAGCTTTCCGATGCCCACCCCAGGCCAGACATCTCCCACATCATCTGGGTCAAAGAAGCACAAATGTCCCTACTGCAATACTGAGTTTACACGCCATCACAACCTCAAGAGCCATTTGTTGACGCATAGCCAAGAGAAACCATACGTATGCACGGAATGCCAGATGCGTTTCCGCCGTCTGCACGACCTCAAGCGTCACGGTAAACTGCACACTGGTGAGAAGCCTCACGTTTGTCCCAAGTGTGACCGAAAATTCGCTCGTGGCGATGCGCTTGCTCGTCACTCTAAGGGTGCTGGTGGCTGTGCTGGGCGACGATCCAGCATGGGTAGTTTCGTTGACGACAACGATATTGAGACCAGTCTTGGCGAAGCTGATGAATCGGCCATGTCTGGACTTGCATACGATAACCCCGAGGAAGATGAACTGAGACGTCAAAGTTTACCAAGCATCACCGCCCAGCATGTTGCAGGAGCACAAGTTGATGGCTACGGCACCCATGCTCGGGACATATCCACCACCTGGTGCTCGATCTTGGACTGGGGGACTTTTACTCTCTCCAATGTTAACCAAAACCAGGCAAATTCCAACTCTTCTCAGCCTGTCGCCAACACATTGCGGGCACAATTCTACTGCGGGAATCCGCATCCCGTTGCGGCCGCCAATGCGAACATGTATTCTCAGACTGGTATTACAGAGTCTCCAAAACCATTGAGCCTCGGGGTGCAAGGACATGACTCCAATAACTTGGGCGCCAGCGCTCTCCTAGCTTGACCCAGCAGCTGCAGCAGGCGCAGTTTGGACGCCGGGCATCGGATTTACAGTCGCCGCACAACTCACAATCCCGGCGCAAGCTTCCCGGTTTGTCGCATCCTGAGTTCGCGGCGCCCGGGTCAACCGGCTTCTCTCACACCCGGAGCGGGAGTGGCGCGCAGTCTATCAACGACAGCGGAAACATGTTTGCTCAGAGTGATCCGAGTGTGTGGGCGTATGTTCAGGCGCTAGAGGAGAAAGTCAAGGCGCTCACAGACAAGGTTTCGACTCTGGACCATGTCGTTGCAGACTTGAAACAACAGATGGAAACACGCGATGCCGCCGCGGCGGCTGTCGCCAAAGTATAAAACAGCGCTGCATTACACTCATTCCTGAGTGCTTCCGTATTGCGCCACTATATCACAAAGTACACTGAGACGACCTTCGTTTTTTGCCTTGAGAAGTATTTGGCATGGTGCTCAGGGAGGCGTTTATGGGACATGGGAACATGCTTTTTTTGTTTTTCCTTTTCTGTTTCTGTGGAAGGTAGGGACCTCCACGCTAAAAGAACGGGGCACGGTCTAGTCATGATTATCCCATCATTATTTCATGTAACATATATTGTTGTTTTGTCCAGATAGTGTGCCTCGTGGCAGCAAGGATCCATGCGCTAGTACAGGTGTCAAAGAGTTGTATTGTGCAGAGTGGAAGCTTTGTATATAGAGAGTCTATCTCGTCGAGGACCACAAGCTGTTACTAGAGTGAACCTGGCAAGTGATTAAGTTCTGTCATCGTTTGCGGTATGTAGAGGATGTGTTGCTTGCTGTTGGTGGCTTGCCGAGGCTCATATGGAATTTGATGATTCCCGACGGATAGCAGGGCGCTGACTGGGGAATAATTAATTGGGGACTCTGAGACACAGTACAGTTGACACCAGATATTTCCTACACACTTAGGAATATGGATTAAAGCCATTAATAATTTACGACTATGCTCACAAAACACTAGTTATAATTGTGAAAGCAAGGCTCAAGTCAAGCACACGTTGAATCATGCTAAAAAGAAATAGGTAGGTATCTATCAAACCTTGAGTTACCTAAGGACTGTCTAAATTGTGTAAAGGAGCGGCAAGTGGAGATTTGGACATACTTCCCTCCCCCTGGCCAGATCAAGATCGAAGCTTCTGATTTCACGTGTCAAACATGACCTAAGGTTGGTGCGACGTCATCACTGGCACTTAGCTTTTTGCATAATACAAACACGAAAGCGGCTCAGGTCCACCCTTTCCGTAAGACGATATCATGGCGGCTAATGCTCGTGTCATAGTCGCCGACTGAAAATTTCCGTTCTCTTTCTCTCTTTCGGCATTGCCAATATATACCCTTCTTCCTATATCAATTTCTGATGTGACTGTGCGTGTGACCAGCAGTTTCTCGTGCAACTCCCAACATCCCCAAGTCCACTGGCTATCCCTCCGCCCCAGGATCTTACTTTATCACGACACAGCAACATCCGAGCTGCTCTGTGTATCATGTCGAACCCTGTGGTTGACAGTGATGTTCCCCTCATTAACGGTAAGCCAATTCATTCATGTGCCGTTGATTTGTGCCACCTTTGGGCCCTTCATACGCGCGTTGCGTCGTAAAGCAGGCAAATGGTGATGTAATAGCTTGATTGCCGATACATTGTGTTGATGGGTTTAACCTCGTTGATTCACGACTTTCCCAGAGACTTACTAACATAATTCAAAGGGGCCCATCCTTCTAATGCAATTGAAAAAGTGACAACAATTCCTAATCCGGAAAACGAGCATCCGGTCGAGCCGCCGTCCCAATCGCAGAATGGAGAGGCTGTTGAAGCTGTATGTATTAAGCCCTCCGTCTTCAAATCATCAAAGAACCTGTATTAATCTCTGTGAACAGAGAGATCCGGAGCGCCCACAGCTGCCTGACCGTGATTTCGAGTCGAGCATCTCTACCAGCAATGCCGACTTTGACGATCTGATGCTTTCTACAAATGGTACGCCTGATGGCAAGTTGAATGGAGGAGCCCCGAGCGGGACTCCCAATGGTACTGGAAAGAGCTATGCAGCAGCAGCTACTGAGGCGGACGAGAGAGATGGCAAAGAAGAAGATTCAAACAACGGTGAAAAGAGTTACGCCGACGTTGTCGCTGACAGAGACGCGGATAACACCAGCAGACATGATCAATGGTCCTATCCCAAGCTCCCCATTACCGCTCAACCTAAAAATATCAAGACGGGGAGCTGGCGTGCCGGAGGCATTCGTTTCGCGCCATTGCGAGTGCCCATGAGGCGACGGCTACAGACTGCAGCAGTCTTGTTTCATTGCATGTCTATTGCCACATTTGTCTCAGCCTTTTGGTTGATCTGCGCCAATCCGCTCGCTTGGCCTATCATTATAATTTACCTGATCCATCTTGCCCTTTCAACTGCAGGAACTAACGGTAACCTGACCTACCGCTCAGAATGGGTACGAAGCCTCAAGCTCTGGAAGCTCTTCACTGGATACTTCCCCATGAAGCTGCACAAGACGCACGAACTACCGACCGATAGAAAATACATACTTGGTTACCATCCACATGGCATCATTTCCCATGGAGGCTTCGCCCCCTTTGGCACTAATGCTCTTGGGTTTCGCGAACTGTTCCCTGGAATCACCAACACACTCCTCACTCTCGATTCCAACTTCCGTCTCCCCTTCTACCGCGATTATATCATGCTTCACGGTCTCCAGTCAGTCTCTAAGGAGTCGATATGGAATCTTCTCTCAAAGGGTGGTCCTAGCAATGATGGCCGAGGCCGCGCTGTTACTATTGTTGTCGGCGGTGCCCGCGAATCGCTCGAGGCCCAACCAGGAAGCCTTCGCTTGATCCTCAGGAGCCGAAAAGGGTTTGTCAAGATGGCACTTCGTACCGGAGCCGATCTAGTTCCTGTTATCGGATTTGGCGAAAACGATCTCTACGACCAGCTGAGCCCTAAGACACACCCCCTTGTACACCGAATCCAGATGATATTTCTCAAGGTTTTCAAGTTTACCGTGCCAGCTCTCCACGGCCGTGGTGTGCTCAATTACGATGTTGGTCTCATGCCTTACCGTCGACCCGTTAACATTGTTATCGGACGGCCGATCCGAGTTGACAAGGCCCATGGACCTCAACCAGGTCAGCAGGACATCGATGAGCTGCATGAACGTTATGTTCAGGAAATTGAGAAGTTGTGGGATGCATACAAGGATCATTTTGCTGCCGATCGCAAGGCCGAGATGGAAATCTTTGCCTAAATTTTCTCTTATGTGTTGTAAAATGCTTGGGATGCTTATATATTGGTTGTCAGATTGACAACGACAGGAGTTGTTCACATGGTACAGGCAGAATGGCGTGGGGTTTCGTATTTTAATTGTGTCTAGGATGGCCCGCATGTCTTCTTTTCTTAGGTAGTTTCGAAGCTTGTATCCAGCAAATTTACTCCCATTCACTAATTGCATGCATGTACCGCGTATCATTGTTTCTTTCCATGGGAGGCTCGATTGACCCTGTTCTGAATGTCTACTAGGCACGTGACTGCGCGCTTCGAAGTGAAGGACGGAGCGCGTGGATCGCGTCACACAGTGTAGCTCTCAGCAATGACCTCCACTCGGATTCATCCACCAAACCAGCTAATCAAAGCCCCCAAGACCCTTCCGGCACAACTGACAAGTCAATTCTTCTGTCTGGGATTTATTTTCATCGGCGATGGCTCGTACGTCTCTGCGCAAAAAGCAGGCAGTTAGCTACAACGAGGACCCTGACGACGACGAGATGCCTCAGGTGACTAAGGCTGTAGCGGCTGCGACCAAGGTCATTGAGAAGACTAAGGGTGAAGTTTCAAAGACCGTAACTGCAAAGGCTGCATTTGTAAAGACAGTAACAAAGCGAAAAGCCTCGCCCGAACCTGAGATAGCCTCGCGAGCTCCAACGGCAAAGACGACCAAGAAGCGCAAAACAAAGGCAAAGGACGAAGATGCGAAACCCTTGGCAGATAGAACGGACGTATCATCACTTAAACCTACTATGAACATTGGCGCTCACGTCAGTGCCGCAGGAGGTTAGCCTTATACTTTATTCCCTTGGTTGTATCTTGGCTAAACGTTTCCCTATAGGAGTACAGAATTCCGTCACAAACGCGGTCCACATTGGCGCAAACGCTTTTGCACTTTTCCTCAAGTCACAAAGAAAATGGACGAACCCGCCTCTTGACCATGAAGCCAAGAATCAATTCATCTCAATGTGCAAAGAACACAGTTATAGCGCAGGCGAACATGCCCTTCCCCACGGCTCATATCTCGTCAATCTAGCGCAGGCTGATGAGGACAAGGCGAACCAAGCATATAAATCCTTTCTCGATGACCTAGAACGTTGCGAGCAGCTGGGAATTCGTTTGTACAACTTCCATCCTGGATCAACCGGCGGAGATGCTAGGCCAGCAGCCATTGCACGTATTGCCGCGCAGCTTAACAAGTCACACAAGGCTACCAAGACGGTGATTACAGTCCTGGAAAACATGGCAGGCAGTGGAAATGTCATTGGATCAACCTGGGAGGATTTGAGGGACATCATTGCCCTGGTTGAGGATAAATCTAGAGTTGGTGTTTGCATTGACACCTGCCATGCCTTTGCAGCTGGCTATGACCTAAGAACACCAGAGGCATTCAAGAAGACTGTCAACTCTTTCAACGACATCGTTGGTCACAAATATCTCAAGGCCTTCCACTGCAAGTTTTCGATCTAAATCCTTCCTTTCTGCAGCGGCTGACATCTTTTAGTGAACGACAGCAAGGCCCCCTTCAATTCCAATAGAGATCTCCACGCCAACATTGGCACGGGCTTTCTCGGCCTCCGCGCCTTTCACTGCATCATGAACCATGCCCCTTTCGCGGGTATGCCCATGGTACTCGAGACGCCCATTGATCGGCCGGGTGCTGACGGCAAATCTGTCGAGGACAAGAAGGTCTGGGCTACCGAGATCAAGCTCTTGGAGCGACTTGTGGGCATGGATGCGGAGACTAAGGAGTTCAAGGACCTTGAAATAGAGTTGCAGGCCCAGGGAGAGTCAGAAAGGAAAAAGATACAGGATCAGGTTGATCGTAAAATGGCCAAGGATGCCAAGAAGGGGACTAAGAAGGGCGGAAAACGGAAGAAGAAGGATGATTCTGATGACGAGAGCGAGTAGATGTGCTCAATTGGTTACTGTAGTATGTGTAGCGAGTTTGGCCGATGGAAAGGATTAGGAGCGGACAGTTGGGTGCAATGTAATATTATACGATCGTCTATTTAATACTTCACAGGGCTATCGCAGTTAATGCCCGTTATCTAGCCTGAAGCTTGATATGAACAGGTATCCTGGTTAGCTATAGCGGTCACTCACTGCTTACGAAAAGATTCATCAAGTGACGACTGACGAGCAAGTTCTCATGAACACAGATGTAAACCGATCAGTATTTCCCATCATGATCATAATCATCATTGCTAATCAACACAAGGCTCATCTAGATCTATGATACTCTCCCAAGGGGTATAACTGCTCATGACCATTTATCTTGCAAAGAGCAAGGACCAACACATGCAGACAAAGCTCAGTCAACCAACGCCCCCTCTCTACCGATATCCAACGCCAGGCCTCGAAGAACGACAACACCACCCATTATTCACTTCTACTTGCGATTCTTGCCAAAGGTAGCTTCAAGCCTGCCTATGACACTTTTGAGTCCAACACCTCTCTCACAGTTGGCCCCCAACCAGGTTTCCATCCTCTCCCTGACGTTCTTCATCGACTTAAGCACAGGCATCTTGCCACCATCCTCACCTCCAGCTGCTGCTGCGGCTCCAGGGTTCAGTAGAAGCTCGAAACAGTCAGACCAGAGGTCAGTCTGCCAGTATCGTTTGAGGCTCTCCCGGATCTTGTAGCGTCGACCAGACTTGCCGAGTCCACCCTGGTCACACCGTACAGTCTCGATGTACTTGCCAAAGAGGAGCGTGTGAATTGTACCAGCGAGGCCGTGGTAGTCAATCTGCCACGTCCACGGGCGGCCCTCTCGCATCTCGGCGCAGTCCTGAGCGCTGGTTTTCCAGTCGGCAATGAACTCAACTTCGGGGACAAAAGCGCGCATGTCAATACCGCGGCCAAAATCAATAAGCACAACTCCACGCGACGACCATCCACCGCTCCCATCAGCCTTCCACTGGGCTGTCAAGGACTCGTCATCGGACAGTGCGTCCAAACGTAGCAGGCAATTGTCGGCTTTGAGATCTCCGTGCAGAATACTTTTGGAGTGAAGAGCCTCAACGGTTCTTAGAAGCTCGATAGTAAAAAACATTGCCAGCTGCTCGTCCATGACTGCAGAAGGTTCAGCTCGGAAGAAGTTGACAACATCTAAAAGGGTGCCATGGGGATGGTAAGGCAAGAAGAGAAACGCTTCATCTTGAAAGAGGTGCATCTCATGCGCATAAGACAAGGAGGCAGAAGTACGATGCTGAGGACCCAAGCGAGTGTGAGCCAGACGCATCATGTGAAACTCCCATGGTGTAGGTGGGTTCTCCATCTTTAAAGCCTCGATTTCACTGCGATGACTGACTGCGAAAGCACCCTTGCCCATGGTAGGTATTGCGTTCTCATCGTTCTCATCAGCTTCTGGAGCCGAGTTCTCAACAAGATAAACAGGTGCGAATGCCCCAGCACCAAGTTCTTTCTTGATTGTGTAGGTTGAAGGAGTGCCAGGGAGCTCAATTACTACAGGAGCAGCAACAGGTCCCGTTTTATTATCGCCTGACTTGTTTGCCTTGGCCAGGGCCTTGGCAAACTTGCGGATCTCAGCCCCTCGTTCGTATTTCTCATGTCGATGGTCATAGAACCCAGAATATGAGCTCAATGGGGGCAGCATCCTAGAGATGATCTCAGAACGAACTGACTCATCCACAGGGTTACACTGAGCGTCCTTGATAATGGGGCCTTTCGGAGCAAGAGGCTTAGGAGGGATTGCTTTGCCCAAAGGCCCAATGGATTTGGGAGCAAGGGGTGCGGACATCTTGGGGGGTGGAATAGGATCGTTGGCCATCTCTCGAAGAGGGCTGCTTAGAGGTTCTGAATCTGAACTCCCCTCGTCCTCTTCATCAATAGTTGGAGAATTATCCTTCTTAGAAGGTGTCTTGTATCCACGGCGCTCCATAGTCACGTCCAGAGACACTTCAGTCCTCTCGGTGATGGGAGTCATGAAGGGCAGTCGGTTGTTGGCCACCTCGGCCGGATCCCTAAATGGCCGAGTTGGGGGCTCGTAGTCTTCAGGTGGGATAGGAACGAATGTTGTACGAGCTGTAGGAGGGAAATCTTCAGACACAGGAGTTTCGAGCTCCTCGGCATCGTCGTTTTGTTCTTCTCCAGTTCCCATTTGTTGACCAGTGCTGTCGAAAGCTTCAGATGATTCCTGATCAGGTCCTGGGGCGCCTGTATCGATCGAATCAGATACTTGCGTCTCATTTCGTTCGGTGCCTTCGTCACCATCATCCTCTCCATCAATATGAGGAATGTGTCTTCGAGTCGAAAAGTCGGACCATTCACTAACACTCTTAACATCAGATGTCTCGTCGTTCTCGTCGTCACCGGCTTCACTGGGCTCTATATGCCTTGTTGTACCTGTGCTTTCTGCATCAGTAGTATAGTTATCATCACTCTCATAATCGTCATCGTCTGCGCTCTCTTCATCCTCTTCCTCCTGTCCAGCAGGTTTCAGGGGTGCGTTGAAAATATCATAAATATCATCAGTGGCAGCCTTAGTATGAAGTGTCATGGTAGGCTCAGAGGTGTTTTTCTTCTTGAGCTTTGGTCTGGATGGCGAGTCAAGCTTTGCTTTGACTATTAAACGGTCAGATGATCGTATGATACCGGGAACATGGTGACTCACTGATCTGGGTCTCGTTGACCTCAATCATTTTCTTCTTCTTACCACCTCGTGGCCCCCGATGTTGCTCGACAGCCTTGCCATTCTCGTCATACTGCACAGTGTCCTTGTGAACTGCCAACGTGGTGGAAGAATCCTGATGAATAACCAACTTCTCAACTGTGTCTTTGTGAATGGCCAACTTGCCCACAGGGTCTTGATGAATAGGGAGTCTGTCGACTGGATCTTGATGGATCATTAGCCTCTCTCCTGCTCCCTTGCTGATTTCCTCGATCTCGAGGGGCATGACAGGCTCAGGAACGAGGTTCTCGTCAAATGTTTCATCTTCCCAACAGTGGTCGAGCCAGCCTCGGTCAGCAGCCATAATCTCCTCGAAACTAAGCTCCGTGCCAATCTCTTCAGGAGTTGGGTAGATAGCAGCAAGGTCAACAAAAACACGCTCTTTTTTCCCAGTTTGCGGGTGAACGGAAATTTGATGCTTCGATGGAACAACCACGATATTCTGTATTTGCGAAAGAGACTATTGAACCATAAAAAAAAATCATAACCATACATTAGTCCTATGACCATCAACATGTGGGCAAGCCGGGAGGAAGAATATCAACTTACCGGATCCCTAAACACTGACATCTTAGGAGCCGTACTCTTCTTGCCACCAGCTGGCAGTGTCTCACCCGCCCAGGGTTTGGCTTCCACAGCATTCTCTTTCCTTCGGTCTGCCAATGAGCCGATACTGTCCCACCCTTTTGAGCCCGCACTCATTGATGACATGGCAGAAGGTTGGGCGTCATCGTCAGAGAAGATTGCCAGCTTGGACTTGGAGGGTTTGCCAGCTCCACCACTTGAAGGTCTTGGCGCCTGAGGATCTGCTGCTCGCGCAGCAGCAAAAGGATCTACTTTAGCAGCAAGAGCCGGCCGCATGGTGGGTAATGCTGGTGATGAGGGTTCGTTCATGACATCTGGCTGCTGGGCGACACGCTGCTCAAACTCCTTGAACTTGCGAATAAGTCGCTGAACAGGTCGAGCCTCGCGGTCAATACCCAGCTTGTACACTTCTTCGGCTTGTGCCCATCTATTCGCTCCCTCAAGCCAAGCAGCGTATTCCTCATAAAATAATGCGAGCGACTCTCCTATTCCATGTCGCGACAAGAACATATATGTCTCGCGGGGGGTGTCGGAGAAGAAGTGGATATAGTGAACCCAAAGTTTGAGATATCGAGGGTCGTTTTTGTATTGCCCTGAACCAATGAAGGTTTTGGTTGCACGCTCGAGAAGGGTATGCAGTTGTGATTGTGGTGTTGCTTGCGCTGAGGGATAGGCGTCTAGGGTCCATCGAACATAACGTTCAAAAACGTCAAGAGGATCGTCTGACTCAGCGATGTTTTCAACCTCTTGTTCGAATTCGGCGCGAATGCAGTCGTTAACATTGCGCGTGTCCGAAGGGGTCGGGGTAGACAGTTTATGAAGTGGTGATGGGGAGTAGAGCTCAGCTAGCTTCTTAGCTGAACGACCACCGGGTAAAGACTGGATATTTTCTTTTTGTCCTTCGATCAAGTCGAAGTCAATCAAATCTCCTGAAGCTGACATGGTGAGTTAGTATCTCCTCTAGAGAGGCGTTTGCTTCGTGTAAAACACTCTCAGGGGCAGTATGGGTGTGGTTGTTGTTAAAATGCTAAACATTTAAGTGGGATGGTCGCATGTTATTATTGTTGATAATGCACCAATAGGCTTGTTGCTGTAGAAACAGCCACATGTGGTCACTTTCACTCACAAGCCACATCGAAAAAGAAGGTCCCTCGTATCAGTTAACAGTGTCCATAAAACTTGATGAAACGGTGAACCGTTAAGAGGCAATTTTTCCAAATTTATGTAGCTAATTACTAAACTTGGCTCATAGATTACGCCAGATATACAGGCCTAATTTGTCATCGAAATATTGAATCATTCTCTATTATGGGACATGCACACAGGTTTTTGCACAAGGGGAAATGAATTTGTTGAACTTCAATCAAAGGTTCATTAATTGATCAGTTTGCTTTTACTATTTTGCCTCTATTACTTTCAATTTGCCGTTCTGGTATATGGTCTCACACGCTCCCGGCCGAGGACCCAAAGGCATCATTATCATCACAAGGCTTTTGTTCCACGTATCAGTCTATTCCCATTTACAGGTTAACAGACTTGCGGAAGTTAGCACCAGGGTAAATAGCCTGGTCACCAAGCTCCTCCTCAATTCGGAGAATCTGGTTGAGCTTGGCGAGACGCTCAGATCGGGCAGGGGCACCGGTCTTGATCTCACCGGCACGGAGACCAACAGCAATGTCAGCAATGGTGACATCCTCAGTCTCGCCGGATCGGTGAGAGACCATGACACCCCAGCCATCAGCGTAGGAGTCCTTAGCAGCCTGGATGGACTCGGTCAGAGTACCAATCTGGTTGACCTTGAGAAGAAGGGCGTTGCAAGACTTGAGCTCGATGGCCTTCTTGATTCGCAGGGGGTTGGTGACAGTCAGGTCATCTCCAACAATCTGGATGTCCTGGGTCTTGGAGAAGTAGCTCCAGGCCTCCCAGTCGTCCTCAGCGAAGGGGTCCTCAATGGAGACGATAGGATACTTCTTGCAGAGCTCGGAGTACAGGTTGGCGAGCTCCTCGTATGTAATCCACTTGGTGGGGTCGGACTCGGGGTTCTTGAAGTCAAGATCGTACTTCTTCTCCTCAACCTTGTAGAACTCGCTAGAGGCAACATCCATGGCGATCTTGATCTTGCCGGTGTAGCCAACCTGCTCAATGGCATCGGTGATGAGCTCAAGGGCCTCCTCGGCAGTCTGGATATCGGGAGCAACACCACCCTCATCACCGACGTTGCCGGCGGACTGGCCATATCGCTTCTTGGCCAGACCCTTAAGGGCCTGGTAGACTTCAGCACCCTGGCGCATGGCCTCGGTGAAAGTGGGCGCCTCACTATAACCGCGTTAGAAATTAAGAAGCTTAAGACGAGCGTATCGAGGTACGTACGTAGGAACGATCATGAACTCTTGGAAGGCGAGACGGCCACCAGCGTGGGAGCCACCGTTGAGGACGTTCATGAAGGGAACGGGAAGGACATAAGGCTTCTTGGTTCCGGCGAGGTCGGAGACGTGAGCGTACAGAGGAACGCCCTGCAGTGAGTGGTTAGCTGAGATATTCATAGCATGAAATTCACATGTTTGAAGCTCACCTTCTCAGCAGCACCAGCCTTGGCGACAGCCAGAGACACACCTAGAATAGCGTTGGCACCAAGCTTGGTCTTGTTGGGAGTACCATCGAGCTCGTTGAGGAAAGCATCGACAGCGGACTGGTCCTTGACATCGAGATTCTTCTCGATAAGAGCGGGAGCAATGACGGTGTTCACGTTCTCGACGGCCTTGGTAACACCCTTGCCACCCCACTTGGACTTGTCGCCATCTCGGAGCTCGCAAGCCTCGTGCTGACCTGGATTATCATGAACTTAGCGAGTGCATACGGACAGTAGCCGAAGGGGGTCGGGACGAACCGGTAGAGGCACCGGAGGGAACGATGGCACGGTGGAGGCCAGTCTCGGTGACGACGTCAACCTCGACGGTGGGGTTTCCACGGGAGTCGTAGACGGAGCGGGCGAAGACCTTCTTGACAGCCATGTTGACGGGTAATATGTTTTCTAAGGGTCGTTGGGTTAATTGATTTGCCTTTAGGGTAAAAAGGTGTGAAGGATGAAGGGGAAGAGGAAGAGGAAGAGGAGGGGAGCGGGGAGATGAAGAGGTGGAAGAAATTATATAGCTGATTGGGAGTGGAAGGTTCGACCGATGGAACGGCCGGCGCTCCAACGGGCAGTGCCATGATAGAGCTGAGCGCTGGGCAATTGGACAATAGCAGTGCCAGCCAGTGCCAGGGAAAGTCACTCAATGAGTGGGTGAAATATGCCTCAACGTTGCCCAGCCCTTCCCAGCCCAGCAACGGAGAGTGGTTTGTTGTTGCTCATCACAGCCATACCAAACCAAGCCAAATCAAACCAGCTCATAGCATTTTTTTGGTGGGGGGATTATTCTAATCGGTGAGGGAGGGGTGACAGAAGGTGGAGGAGGGGTTTGGAGGGGGAGGGGGGCCAGCCCAAAGAGCTCCCTAAGGTCAGGTCGCTCTGCTTTGCTGGTGCGCTGCTGCTATTGCTGAGAGTATGGTGAGGGGCAGGGGTATGAGCATTGATAATAGCTGTGACTATTTTATCTCGATTGAAGCTCACCTTAGGTAAAGTGTTTATGTATGAAATGTATGCAATTGGAGCCAGCAGAACCGGTCTAGATGGCAAGAGAGAATGATGGTAAGAGGATAGAGGTATGCAATGAAGATGAGAAGAAAGAGAGAGGAGAAAGGATGGCCACAGGAGGGGAGCACAAGGTGTTTATGAATGGTTTCTGGAAACCATAGGAAATCTGTCGATCCATTAAAAGCCAAAAGTCAAAGCTCACTCCTCAAATGGGAACCCCAGCCCAGTCATCGGTCGACACGAGAAAGGTACCTTATGATGAGATGTACGTAGCCTCCCATCTTCCCGTCTTGTCTGTCTGCACGATCTTCCATGTCTCTCTCACCAAAAAATTACCTGCGAGGTGGGGTCCGATTGACCTTGGAGGGGTGAAAATGATCTCACAAATCTCACCCTGGCCAATTCAACCAGAGGAGGGGTCCAAAAGTCCAGGTCCATTCTCCCCTGGTCCCACTCTACGAAGCTTTACAATCGCCTAGATCCAACCATCCCACATTGCCAAAAGCCACCTCAATGGTTCGCCGCTCACCTTGAGATCCATTGACATTGACATTACTGTAAACGGCCGACAAGAGAACACGCCAGGGTCCCAGTAAGCTACATGGGTCACCAAAGGACGTCAAACATTGCTACTCCCTGTGTCAGATCGGCGTTAGCATTGGGTGATTACTAGCGATATGGAATTTTGCCGCCTTAGCATGCTATATTTCACGCCCGCCGACACAGCGCCGCACCGAGACCGAGAGGAGAGGAGAGGATGGAAAAACAGACCGAGAAAATCATAATCAGTGTGATGGCGAGCATAGCCCACCATATGCGCCTCCACACACATTCGTTAACTCTCTCATGTTGCTGTGCATAGCATCATCTCCACGTACAACAGTCCATTACATACAACTCGATGCAGGCTCACGTTTCGCTCCCGTTGATTCCCGGCACCGCGGGCTCATCTTGCCCGTCGTCCGCCTCATCGCTGCCCCAGACTCGCCGTGCCGGCTCGAGGACGTCTTCCGGTTGGACGATCCCCGTCCTGATCGGAAGCCAAGTTAACTAGGTGCAACGAGAAACGAGACGAAGCCTCCGCAGTCCCGGAAGGCTGCATGTTGAACATGGTGCATAGCGGCATGGTCATTCATTAGTGTAGTTGAGTAGCGGCTCTTACAATGCCTTGCTTGCAGGCGTAACCATGTTCCTGCTTCAATCGGGCATATGTTATTCCCACAAGACACTTTCAGAACTGCGTTGTGCTTCGCTCAATTGTCGGTCAAGGCTCCAGAGTCGGTCGATGAAAGTTGATATGTTCTGATAAACATGGATGCTGATGGAGTGACCTGAGTCCGTGCCTATCAGCATCTCATGAGAATCTACAGCCAACAAGAGTCCGGAGCCATCCCACCCCCCTCGCATCTGGGTGGGAAGTTGACGTCTGAATGCTTGTAAGGCCGAAGGCGTGGTTTGATACTGAAGAGCGCGATATTAACGCCGTGTATCAAACATGATCTGACTACAACTGCAACTGGCAGTCTCTACAATTAGCCCGAAACAATCATGCGTTGTTGGCCCGTGGGTATTGGTGGGTATCCACGAAGCGACAAATCGATTCATCTCAATGTTCTATCGTTATCGACATGCTATGACAGCCTCCCATTTTTAACTGAGTAATCCTTGTTCACATAAATCAAGATCATAATGCTGTCCACCCGTAACGCCGTATGTAGCAACCCAAGTCTATCGTCAGCTTCCGTCACTTAGAAGCGCTCCTTCATTCGTGCCGCAACCGTTCGGAGGTTGCCGTATACCTTGCCAGGCGGCTTACCGAGAATCAGGCTCACAACCGACTCCCGGGCAAGGTGGATGTTCTTGAATCCACCCAGGATGTGAATCTTTGAATCAGCAAGCACGATTCGGGTTCTACTGGCGTTCTCGATAGCAAACTTGGTCTTTCCATCCTTTCCAGCAATTCGTCCAATAGCACGGGCCTGGCTGTCGCCGTGCATTGTTCGCACATCCTTAATCTCGAAAGTTTGGATGTAGAGGTCGTCGAGTCGCAGCAGCGCGATGGCATCGTCCACGTCAAACCCGAGAGTGAACGCCTTGACGAAATCTTCTCCTTTTTGCAGTGCCCCAGTATCAGTGGTATGCTTCGATGATCGCAGCTCGACTGTCTTTCGCTTGATGTTCATTCGACATTGTAGCTTGAGGTGCTCGACCAGAGGAGGGTAGATAGAAGTCCATGACTGTTTTAAAGGTGTCATTCGGTGAGGAGGAATAGGGATCTTGCGAGTTTCCACACGGGTAACTGGGTCCTATCAACGTTATTAGGGTCATTGAAACTCTGCATGACGGTATAGGAGTCTCACAATATCTCTGGCAGGCGCAAATCGAGGCCGTCCTTCCTCATCGATAGCCATTCCATTCTCATTGCTCTCCTCCACAGGCACAAGAACGTTCGCATCGGTAGGAAGAGCGTCAGGCGCATCTAAAAGGAACTCCTCGTCGTTGTCTGAATCATAGTCAGATTCTGTCTCCGCGATTCTCTTATTTCAGATTTTTCTTCTTTTCATACCTTCAACTGGGAGCGGAACGTCCACGGGCGGGGCATCCTCTGCGTTCTTCAAAGCGGTCGGCGCAGGCATTCTGAAAAATGAATGAGTGGCTTTGCTTTGCGATGATCTCTTGCAATGGAGTTTCAAGGCTGTTCTCGAGGCAAGTATATGTTAATACTTTGGTCGCAGAAAATTCGTCCAAGTCAAATTCACACACATCTAAGGGTATCAGAGGTTGGTTTGGTGGGGGCGTTGGTGACTTTCGAGCAAACTGATCAAAAATTTGTGTGGCTTATCGTAGCTTATCGATTGGTTTGCTGCCTTCAGCAGCTAGGCGCGTCATGGAGTGACTTTTCCAACCAGAACCATGGAAGTGCAGCTTTGGTTAGCATTTGCAGTGACGGAATCTGTCGTTCATTAACTCCGACCAACTCCTCCTCCGTAATCTTGCTTCTGTCCTAACTACAACAACAAAGTTCGTTTGGCTCTGACTTCGCCCTATTTACGTTCTCGGTGTCGTATTGTTTTTCAGTTAGGCACCATGATGCTGGAATGATGGCCAAGGGTATCCCCTCTTCTCTGATCGGGCGTTGCTTTGGGATCTGCTTCAATTCTTCTCCAGCAACATTCTCTTCGACTACCATACGTCCTCTTGCAGAAATTGGTCGGAAATGGTCATTCTTACCTGCGACAATCGTGCCCTCAAATACTCGATTTATTCATTCACACCGAAAATGTCAGACTTTTGATCCAATCTCAGACAATGTGGTGCCTGTCACGCCAGCCTCTTCATTGCGCCATACAATTCAACCTCGAAAATCTGTTCCCGAGCGAATAATCCCTCTTACGACGCACACCTCAACTCGTATAATATCCCACTGGTCATATTGGTCATCGAAGCCATGGCAACAGCAACGACTGTACAGTGGTAGTGGTAGGAGTGAGGGTAATGGGTCAAAATGCTCTTGCGGCAAGGATATCACGGATGTTTCCACCACACCAGCTAAAACAACAGAAGATCTGAAAAGGGTCAAGGCTTCGACATTAAACGAAATAAGCAAAGATGTTTCCAGTCAACTCGGGAAACAAGACCCTACAGGGTCGGATTCTGAGCCAGTCTCTTACATGTCCTATCTACACCTGCCGAGAATGCCGCATCGGCCAACCAAAGAGGAACTGCTCGAGGCCGCCAACGGCTTTTGGCAGCGACTCAAGGTTCGTTTAAAATGGGTGTCGATTAGAAGTATGAGACCGTGGAATATTGACGAATGGGGTGCTTTTGTTTCGTGGTTTCTCTTCGGCCACCTCGCCTGGATTATCGTCGGAACAACCACCTTCTTCTCCCTGATCATTTTGTCAATCAACACTGTTGTTGCCCAAGGTATGATAGAGTGTTTCGCACGAAGTCCCTACATGCTAATGTACACCAGAAACACTCGCGCAATGGGTAGGTGACTATTTGACACAGTCTGCTGGCGTTACCGTTGTTTTCGAGTCTGCTATTGTTCCCAAGTGGCGTGATAATGTTATCTCTTTCCGCAACGTTTTTGTGTCTCGACGACCTGGCCAAGGCAACGTCTCATCCGTAAGCAAAGGCTCGTCGGATGCTGCCGCCGAGGCTGCTGCTGGTCGCAAAGCAGATCTCGTGGGAGCGTCTGAAACTGAGGACGATGGAAACTACACTCAATTTGATGTCACTCTTTCAACGGTCAATGTCACGTTGTCATTCCTGAACTGGTGGAATGGCAAGGGATTGTTGAAAGATGTTGAAATCAAGGGTGTTCGCGGTGTCATTGACCGAACTTCAGTGACATGGCCAGCCGAGGAGGTCGATCCTCTGTCATATCGTCACAAGCACCAACCAGGAGATTTTGAGATCGAAAAGTTCAAGATGGAGGACCTATTACTCACCGTTCATCAACCGGGCGGGTTCCGGCCATTCTCTATCAGCATCTTCTCTTGCGAGCTGCCCCAGCTTCGCAAGCAGTGGCTGTTCTACGATTTCCTTTCGGCCAACCACATGTCAGGGTCTTACGATGGTTCTCTGTTTACGATCCATCCCCCGACAAGTCCACGGCGTGGTACCTAGTGGCAATGGTGACCCAGAAGCTTCGGTCGGTTTTGGTGATCCTAAGGCGTGGAAAAAGTTCAGTCGGCTCCGAATTGATGGGTTGAAGATAGACCATCTCAACCGTGGTGTTGAAGGGCCTTTTGGCTGGATATACGAAGGGAATGTTGATATTGTTGCTGATGTCATGTTTCCCGCTGACACCGACGAGAGCATCACCAAGGTCATGGCCGACTTCTACGACCAGCTTGAAGAAATCGTCGACACAAACAGGCACCGCTTCATGCGCAACATCCAAGAGCAAGGCCCTGCTCTTCTTACATCAGGGCACCTTTCAGACTCAGCTGGAGATATTCACGGCGAAAAGCCAGCCGCCGAGCCACAGACAAGTGAGGATGAGCGTCGCTACCTTATCATGGACCTCCGGATCTCCATGAACGATGTCAAAGCTGCAGTACCTCTCTTCACCAAGGATATGTCTTACGTCAACCAGGCACTGGTCCGTCCTATCGTCGCTTATATCAACGCGAAGAAGACATATATACCAATCAATTGCCGCATCGTGAAACGAGCCAGCGACTTCGATGGTAGCTGGTCGATCTTTGACTGTGGTCTAATGAACGATATGTCAGCGGAGACATATGATGCATTTGCGAATGACGTCGAAAACCAACAGAGCCGTGTTCGGCGGTTCAAAAAGGTTGGGTTCTGGACCTTGTCGCTTGCGGTCCATGCCCTCTTTATGGGAATGGCGGGCAATGTGGTGTGAGTTCCCTGCCACAGGCTCCTGCTCTGCTCGAGTATAAACGGAGCATGGGGGTCGAATGACGATACGTGTGCGACTTTGTATATTTTATCGGCGTTGTGTAAGAGCAATGACTTGTGTAAAGGAAAGGCGACGAAGGCGTTCAAGATTGGAAAGTTTATGATACGGCTGACTGTGGCTGGCGTTGGTGGAATTTTATATATGAACGATGAGGACCTCGTCCGTGATTTTACTCTACTCCTTAATCGCTTATAGAAGCAACATGATGGGCGGTAACTGATGAGATACCCTTGCCATAGTGGCAGCGTTCATCACATGAAATAGCATAAGTAGCCTCCGGTATACGAATGAACATGATCTATGAGCTATGCAGACCAGACCCAACAGTGTGTCATTTCTTCCAATGCATTGCAAAGCGCCCTCTGGTTTTTATCTAACGAGTTCCGAACCGAGACACTAATCAACATATGCCTCAGATGCCCGTGGCGTCTGGTCGTCAAAAGCAATTCCATATACTAAGCCCGTATGAAGAGTATGCTAAGAGCACGAAATATGCTCTGTGAAGCTGGTTCCGCATCGTTCCCATGTATGATCCTTGGCGCCCTCCACTCTTCCGTGTATTCACCATCTTTTGAGTCTAAGGCACACTTCTCTCCGATCCACCACCCTCTCTCTCGGGGATCAGAAATGGCAGCAACGAAGGCTTGCCAATGGGTGAGTCGACCGCTAAGACTGCTTGTCGAGGCGAGGCCATCAGCCACGATGCGAATTTGGGCCAACAGTCGACTCGATGGACAGGAGGCAGATAGGTATAAGTTAAAATGGGAAGCAGCGGTTTAGCTTCTGGATGAAAACTACCCTTGCTGTATTGTTTAACAACGTTTCACATAAAGTCATCACTGGAGGAAAGTCAGTACACTATCTCAGCGCCTGTTTGGAGGGGGCACTCACTCTCCAAAATCATCAGCATCGTCGTAAGTCGTGGTGTCGGCGGCGTTAGCGCGACCAGTAACCAGTGACGTTTTCGTCTTGGCGGCCTTTGTCTTCTTGCCTCCTTTATCAGCAGCCTTCTCCTCTCGCATCTTCTCGTTGCCCAGGGCAGTCATTGTACTAGCGAGCTTCTTGATCTGTTCGCTGGGCATATCCTTAGCAAGAGCCTTTGTGAAATCCTGGAGAAACAGGCTGTAGTGGGCATTCTTCGAGTTGGCTGAGATGATGGGAGTAAGAGTGGTGCGGAGAGTCTCGAACTGAGCCTTGGTCTTAGGCTGGAAGAGAGGCAGCTTGGAAATGTCGATGGTCTTGGTAGGGTCGTTGGAGTCGACGACGACAGTAGCAGGACGGGACTTGGCACGGCCGGCGCTGATACCAATATCTCCAAACATGTCGGCGGCGTGTGCGAGATCGGCTTCCTGTTCGGTGCGTCGGAGTCGCTCACGCTTCTCAGCCTCTGTCTCTTCATATTCCTCAACATTGGCAGCACCGGCTCTCTGTTGGGCACGCTCGGCCTGGTGTTCAGCAATTCGCTGACCTTTAGGTTTCTTGGCTGCGGCAGCGGCAGCGGCAGCCTTCTGCTTGGCCTCGGCAGCCTTGCGCTCCTTCTCACGCTCGGCCTCGGAGTCGTCATCGGCGTCCCATGAATCTAGAACCTGTTGATGGGGAGAAAGGTGTCAGCGATTTCAAGGGTCGACGACACCTAGCAGGTTTCGGGTCAAAGACTTACGTCGCCATCGTCCTCTTCGTCGTCAAACTTGCGTCGAGAAGCGGCACCGGCACCGACAACGGGGGAGCCGGAGGAACTGCTGTCGTCGCTCTCTTCGTCGTCTGGATGCGCTTGTTAGCTGTTGTGCTCTTTAAGGACGTTGCTTGCCGTGCAAGCATCAAACCCAACAACCCCGCAAAAGTCCATTTCGCTTCAGACTTCACGGTAGTCCTGTGTATGGGTTCCAGACTGTTGTTTAGAAGGTGTTATACGTACCCCACTTCTTAGGAGGCATGATGTCTGTTCCTGGCAGTATAGTACAGTATCGCGTTTGGTGGTTGACAGAGTTGAAGTAGGGTGGGTTTCTGGGGTGCGAGGATGTGTGAAGGGTAAGTTTTGTGTGAGTTGTGCGAGTGTGGGTGGGTGTTTGATGCTGCGGTACAAAACGGGTCGAAGACGGATCTTGAAAACAAGGAACAAAGGAGGGGAGCGTAAACGGAAAACACTAGTCTGCACCGGATTTAATCCAATATTATTTATCTGAAATGTATACATATACGCTACGAGAAACGTCTCTGTCTAGCAGGTACTTTTCATAGATCTATAAAAACTACAGTGTTAGTGTTTTCTTTTCAGGCAGAAAGCCATTACTCCCAACCAGCACATTCAAAGTGGGATGGAGGGGTTGTCGATCTAAATGAGGGGCAATTTTTTTGGTGTGAAAGTTTTGGCCGATTTAAAAAAAAAAAAAAAAAAAAAAAAAAAAAAAAAAAGAAGAGGAATATTTGGCGCATTTTCCTACAATCTAAAACCTTGACGTCAGTCATGATGCATCCACGGCCGATTTCATAATGTTCCATAGGAACCAGTTAGACTTTATTGTTATAATCGTAACCCTCTAAATTACGGCGTAATCTCCAACTACGTCTCTCTACGCTATTCTTATTAGTACTTTCAACACAGTAAACTCTGAAACTACACTCGTACTTACTTCACCCGTCCCTAAGGGAATCTAAGTGCCAGCTTTGAAGCCATGCTGTTTTTTCTACAACACTCCAATACCATTTTCGTCTACTATTGCTCTAAACCTATAAATATGAGTCACTGATGGTTTACCTTGACATCTTACGTTGTATATCATCGCGGAGGTGACAATGTCTCGGTGTTCCGGTGTAGATTTTTATGATGGCTTACCCGGTACCACTAACACCCATCCTGCGTAGTTCTTTTTGTAGTAACCTATACCTTTATGCAATATGCTTTGCATGATATTTTATATCATGCATTTTAGGTATTACATATCTGGGCCGAGCAAGTATATAATGATGAGAGACATGTTGTAATTCGCCCCTGACTACACATCTTCTTGCATGGTATTTGACAATATTATATATTATTAGACATTAACCTCGGCAATAACAACCAATTCTATGTTGCAGTTACCTTACAAATGCCATCGCAGATGGGTTAGTATCCAAGTTTAAACCAAGACGTATCAGGTATTGCACCCTTCACATGATATGTCAAGCTTCATCATTCTTACCAAGGGAGAATTTGTCGAGTCAATACCTGCATCGCTGGGACTAGACCACGATGTATCGATGTAAGCCAACATCTCCAGCATCTCCGGTTATACGAGGATTCACACAAGCAGCTGACCATAAGCCCTTTGATTCATCCAATGAATACCTATCAGCATCCCGGAAAATCCCCCGTGAGTTTGAATGGCCAAGGGATAATGTCAACTGTGTAGTGTTGGTATCGAGAAATCCCGATACCAGCTGCTGTATCCGCATCAGACCGGCATTTAAAAAATGCTCCTAGATTAGTGAGCAAGTTTTGAAAGTAGTCAAAATAATAGGACCGTTTATAGCACGTGCCATCAGCCTCTTGGTTGATGTCAGATCGCGAGTGATTCCTAAGCCAGGATTCATGATCTCCGCTGCGAGTGCTGTGTAAGTAGTCGACATCCGAGTCCTCCCGATGAAC
The DNA here is from genome assembly GCF_000149955.1 of Fusarium oxysporum f. sp. lycopersici 4287. Classification (NCBI taxonomy): domain Eukaryota; kingdom Fungi; phylum Ascomycota; class Sordariomycetes; order Hypocreales; family Nectriaceae; genus Fusarium; species Fusarium oxysporum. The sequence continues at coordinate 1,714,453 of NC_030986.1, forward strand.
CTCACTCACGTGGCAGCGAAACTTTGGAGCCGCAACCGACCTATGACGGATCTTTGTCATGTTCCCGATTTAGGTCTTCGGGAAGGTCTTTCTAGCGTTTCCACTGCCTGTCCCGATTGCTTGGGCCCCTGCGGACCATCGTAATTGACAAGGACTACTCGTCTGAACGGCCTGGCTGGGTTAGACTTTGACAGTTGGCCCCGGTTCTAGTTAGCGGCGGCCGCGGTGTGCCGCAGACGCCGCTTACCTTGAGTACTTGTCCCGGCCTGTCTTCGTGAACTTCACCTTAGTAACGTCTCTTGTCAGCAATTTCACGCCGAGTTAAAACGGCGCTTAGATATTTTGCTAACACAGAGACCAGAATTTTCTCGTACTCAATTGGACCCCTGGGGTATGATGGGGATGGCGTCTGACATGCAGACACGCCTCTCTGTAGGCTTATCTCTGGAATATATATAAAGGCTCAGTTAGACCTCCTCAAGCAGAAGCTTCATCATACTATCTTCCTATCAAACAATCAGCTCGATCGTTGATAAGCTGAGGCAGATACCTGCAATAAGCATACCATATACTGAAGACACCAAAACTCTTGCTCGCCCCGATGTTGTCATTCCAACTTCAGCATAGCCAAGCTTCACGACAGGCGGCAAAAGCTGCTGCACTTGGCTTTGCTCGAACCATATCTTCTTCTTCGTCTCTGACGAGAGCTCCCATAACTCTTCGAGCCGGTTGTGCCGCTTCCCAGCAACATCGGCTCTTCTCATCGACACCGACACACCAACTTCGTGACTTCTTTCCGGTCAAAGAGACGCCACATATCCAGACGACCAAGCCAGCCTGGCCACACGAAGGCTACACATATGATGAAATGTTGGCGGTCGAACCCGCTCATCGACCTCCCAGGACAGTTGGCGACTATACAGCCTGGAAAATTGTCCGCTTTGCCCGATATTGTATGGACAAGGCCACAGGTATGGACCGTGATCAGAAATCCGACAAGACCAAGCCGACTACAGCCATCGAGGCTGAGAAGCCACTCACCGAGGCTCAATGGGTAAGCCATATCCCACATGTGCAACATATCTCGAAAGCATAGACTGACAAAGAAAAAGTTGATTCGATTCATCTTCCTCGAGAGCGTGGCGGGAGTTCCAGGCATGGTTGGGGGCATGTTGCGCCATCTGGGCAGCCTTCGACGCATGAAACGAGATAATGGCTGGATCGAAACACTTCTCGAGGAGAGCTACAACGAACGAATGCATCTTTTGACTTTTATGAAGATGTGTGAGCCTGGTTGGTTCATGAAGATGATGATCATCGGTGCTCAGGGCGTCTTCTTCAACAGTCTGTTTGTGTCCTATCTGATCTCGCCCAAGATTGTCCACAGGTTTGTCGGTTACCTTGAAGAAGAGGCTGTTCACACCTATACTCGTTGTATCAAGGAGATCGAAGATGGCAACTTACCCAAGTGGAGTGACCCCAAGTTCCAGATACCCGACATTGCTATCCAGGTGAGTACTTATCAACACTCTTATAACGAAATATTCAATATTGATACTTCTCTAGTACTGGAAGATGCCAAAAGAGCACCGTACGATGAAGGACTTGATCCTCTACATCAGGGCTGATGAGGCCACCCACCGAGGAGTCAACCACACGCTTGGTAACCTCAACCAGACGGAGGACCCAAACCCATTCGTCAGCGAGTACAAAGATCGTGAGCCACCCAAGCCCGCACTGAAGCCCACCGGCTACGATCGCGTCGAAGTCATCTAGGGTTGTCACAAAGCGATCACCAACGTTAGCCGAATAAAGCCTCGCGGCATCAGACGAGCTTGTACGAATTACCTTGTCTCATTTGTTCGACATAACCGGAAGTTCTTGGTTTGAGGATTGTAATTCTTGCTTATTTGCATATGATACCACTGGGAAATAGGAGTTCAACTGTGGAAGGAGTTTGGCTGGTTACTTGAAAACAAATCTGCATTTGATGGCGTTCTATTACGGAATCCCTACTCTTGACGGTCTTAGGAGCATTGTTTTAGTTGGGTAAAAGAAGAAGAAGAAAAAACCATATTCCAGTGGTAAACCGTTCTGATTAGTTCAACCACAAACCCTCTGCTGCATGTGAAGTTCGTGCCGCCAGAATGGTTTCGAAAATAATACTTACTCACAAACGGCATACACATGCAACAATATCTTGGTGAGAAACTCGTGTGTACGCCTCCGCAACCTACCTGGCAATACGTAACAATAACCTGAAGAATAACCGCATCACTTTCAGCAACTTCCACCTCAATTTCGCATGTCGAGCTTCCTGCCTTTTCGGGCAAGGTGGGAACCAGTTCGCGTTTATTTTAGTGCAAGGTACCTTAGTTAATAAGCTTCTTTTTCTCCGGTCCGGACCGCGTCAGCAAACTCGAATCTGCTTGCGAGGATCTCAACGCAAAGAGAGTCGCTGTCACGAGCAGCAGGGTACGAGTGATAGCTGAACTGAGTCACCACTGTATATATGCTTACCGACTTGCTCCCCGTCAGCACGCAAATCTTTCCCTACCTCTGACACGAGGAGAAAGAGAGCACAGCCTTGGATTGTGGGGTCGGATCGTGGGCCGCGTGTAAGGCTGGGGGCGGTGTAAGTGGGATATTACGTATTCTGTCATGGCATGAATATGTGTTTCGGACAGTATTTGCACGAATGAGGTAGTGAACATAAGGTAAAGCATGGATCCATATTACCAACGCGACTTCATTATAGTAGGCTCTTCTCCCCCGGGTTACGTTACCAACGTATAGATTTTAGAGTGAGGTCCAAGTAATATTCTGTCTGGCCGACTTTTTTCTCAGGGACATGCAGGCACGCTAGAAGCATCACTTCTTCGAGAGGCAGTGCAGAACTTGCATGGTGGATGACGATCCAGGGACAGGTCAGAGGATGGTCTATTAAAAGCTCGTACAATCGAGCTACGTGCTTTTTGCGGCTAGCACAAGATTTTAAAATGGCCATTGAATTATGTATGAGCAATCCCTCGCCTGACAAGCCATTGAGTGGAATGCTTAACCCGACAAATATACCTGGCAAGACGCTGTTTACACTCATAAACCTATGCATGCAGCGCAACGAATGATATAAAATAGAATAGGGCTGAAATGTGATTCAAACTGCCTAGTTACCTGTGATTCTATAAGCAACTGAAACCTGCATATGAGAGAATGTGACACGAACGAGGAGGTGAGTGGGGAACTTCCTCCTACAACCCTTGCTTGCAATCTGCTGATTCGACAACAAGCGCGTACCGGATATTGATGACAATAGAGGAATGAATGAAAGATGTGTGCAAGGCTCACTAAATCCGGCAGTCTCCTGTCTAGCAAAAACTCTACTGACATGATGGGAAATATGAAGAATCATGCAGTGGTCTAGGAAGGACGGCTTGTTGGCATGAAAACATCGAAACATGCCAATATCCTGAACGAGGTATATGACCGTGACCAAGAAGCAGAGTCCTAGAATCCTAGATGCCACTCAAATTTTGCACACGCAAAAGTGCCACTACTTGACGTGGTAAGTTCGATATTAAAATACGTAGTGCTGATGCTCATTTACCGAGAACCGCCAATCCAGATGAGTGGGACGCATGGGATGTGCCTATTGCTCAATATTTGTTAATTAATTCAATGAAGACCCAATGAACTTACGATAAATGAAAGTAAAAAAAAAAAAAAAAAAAAAAGATTATGTATACCTGAATGAATAACCGTTACAACGCATGGGATAGCCCAAGTTGTGAAATGAAATTGATGAGGTTGTTTTGATATTATCTTCTTAATTAACCTGCATTGAGTTCATTTCCTGCCTTCTCCCCTTCTCATCTCTTGAAACTTATCTCATCCCAATAAATCACATAACACTATTAATACCGACTATCCCATGTGGATTTAGCGATATCACGATTGCCATCAACCTGGAGAGCAAGTCTGCCTCGCTTGCAACAGGTCAAACGATCCCAAGGACCCAAATACTGTTAAAATTAGCAAACCTCCGTACTTGTCAAGCCAAAGCTACCTTATCATACCTATCTTACTCAAGCTGCTGTACCTTACCTCAGGCACACTAGCTCTAGTTCCCATTCGTTCGACGTGTCTCTGCACAGCCCTCGGCACCATTCTGGCCCTACATAACCGTATCCCACGGGGAGTATCTTGTGCGTTTAGGCGCCTGTACTGTACATCAGTTCTGACGCACCAAATCCCGTTCTGTGTGGTCGGCCTTTTAATTGGAATTCTGGATGACAAGGGACCACCCACATACACAGAGTTTAGACAGGCTCCTCTCCCTTACAACCAAAACTACGGACCAGCTGTAGCCGCCCGGCTTTCACCCTCTCTTCTCGTCCCAATAGAAGCTGCCCAGAGCGGAATCTTCCAAAGTAACATAAATCGTCAGAGTCCTGGCCCTAGACCAGGTATAGCTCCTATCAGCCGTCAAGACACTGATCGACCAACCTTATTAATTGTAACACAGTCGCTGCTTGCAGTTATTCGTGCTGTTGTGTTGTGGTACGGATTACAGGACAATACCCGCCCGCCGCACCGCAACCCACCGCAACCCAAGCAACTCATCTCCACCATCATCTTCGTCTGCGCATCCAAGAGCCTAAGGTACAGCAGCATTCCCCATCCTCAATATCATACGCAAAACAATACCGATTTTCTACACGTCGCATTCATCTACTTCAAACTACACCGTTCCCGCTCAAACTGCGCGTTTCGCAACCCCTTCCACGCGTCGGCCGCCGTGATAGGACAGTCCCCCGCCCATTGCATCACCTTGAAAGCGCACAGCCCCCGGCATCGCCACGGTGCCTGAAGGCTGACTCCAGAGTCTGCCTTGTCTACAGTATTCTACAGTACTTCGTCTGCTTCTAAACTCGGAAACATCATGGATCAACAAGCTCAACGAGGCCGGTCTCCTTCGGCTGGCCATCAACAGCCTCATATAAACCATTCTCATTCCCCGTCGCCGGCGCCCTATCAGCATAACGATCCATCCGTTGGTCTTGGTCTCACTCTCGACCAGTCCGCTCAACAGTCTTACGAGGCCTTCAACGGTTCAGGTTTTCTTAGCCCTCAGCAATCGCCTTCTTTCCTTCCTCCTGCGCATCAACAGAGCAACTCCTTCGCTCAAGCCAACTTGTCCGACCCCGCTATTCTCGACCCCAATAACACCGCTTCATTCGGACAGCAGCCTGCCAGCTCCGACACTTCGTTACCCTTCAATAACCAGGCTCAGGCAGTTTACCTGTCGCCGAACCTCAACGATAACGACTTCTCTCTCTTTCCGAATACTAGTGGCCAGGGCGACCAGTTCAACACCCCCTTGTTCGACCAGTCTACACTAAATCCTAACGACATGAATACCATGGCGTCGCAAGGGCATCACTCGCCTACCCCTCCTCATCTATTCCAGCACGATGCTCAACAACCTGGTTCTGCTCACCAGTCGCCCGCCTTTAACCAGCACCAGTTCTCTTCACCACCTAGCCATTCGCGACATACTTCACTCGGCCCAGCAGATGCTTTGCTCCCAAACCAGATAGCCGATTGGAACCAGCCTCAGTTCCAGCGCCACCGTCGCACACCCTCTGAGTACTCGGACGTTTCGTCCGTGGCTCCATCGCCGAACCTTGTTAGTGCTGAGTCCTTTGAGACTGATATCGGTGGGCACTCGCCTGCACATCGTCCTTCTGATGGCAGTCTATATCAAGAGGTGTTGAGCATGGGTAACTTTAGTCTCTCCGACCCTCAAGTCGGTGGTAGTCCTGGACACCAGGGTCGTAGTCCTTCCCATAGTCCCGCAATCAGCCCCCGCATTGTTCCTCAGCAGATGCCGGACCTGAACCAGCTGAATCAAAACAGTTTTGGTTTGGCAGGTCCTCACAATCCATATGGAGTTCCCTCTACCTATCCTGACGTTTCAGCGCCCGTCGAGGCTTTCCCTTCCCTCCAGCCTTCGGGCGCTGATTTGTCGTCGATGGCCCCTCCTGCGATCAATATTGACTTTGCGCCTACAAATGCTAAGCAAGGTGCTTTTGATACTCCCAAATCTCGTATGGATCAGGATTCTCTGACCCCGCCAGACAGAGGTATGTTGAAGCCGAAATCATAGCTTTTGAAACTAGCTCACACATCTTAGGTCGCCCCCGATCCCGTCCACGTGCAGTGACAGATCCTTTCCATCCTGGTGGCGGTCTGCTAGGTCGCCAAGGCAATGCCAACATCATCTCGCCTTCCCTAGGCGCCGACTTAGCAGCAAGAGCAGACTCCAGATCTTTATCTCCTCTGGACAGGCAAGCAGGGACTTCACCCTCCAGGAGAAGACAGTCCACATCGGCTGTCCCCAACAACGTTATCGCTCTTAGACTGGCCGATCCTGAGTACCAGAACAACCAGGACAGCGGGGCTGCCAAGCGGGTTCAGAAACACCCTGCCACTTTCCAGTGCACATTGTGTCCCAAACGATTTACGCGTGCGTACAACTTGCGCTCACATCTGAGAACGCACACAGATGAGCGTCCTTTTGTGTGTACAGTATGCGGAAAGGCCTTTGCTAGGCAACACGATCGCAAGCGACACGAGAGTCTTCACTCCGGAGAAAAGAAGTTTGTATGTAAAGGCGATCTCAAGGTTGGAGGTCAGTGGGGATGTGGTAGAAGATTTGCCCGTGCCGATGCTCTAGGCCGTCATTTTAGGTCCGAAGCTGGTCGCATCTGCATCAAGCCTCTGTTAGATGAAGAAATGATGGAACGACAGCGACTCTGGCAAGAACAACGGATGCAACAGAACATGGCGCAGAGCATGGCTGTTGCATCCAGTATGCCGATGGATGGCCCTATTTATCCTATGGATCCTTCTGGCAACCCAATGCTTCCAGCGGCTCTCTTGGCCCAATATCCTGCATTAGCTCAGCTGAACTGGTCTACACCTGATGTGAACGCTGGCATGGACGACGAGGTTAGTGGCCGTTCATCGTTTGATGCCAGTGACTATGACGAAAACGAAGACGGTGGATATGTGAGTGGCCCTGGCACGGGGTTTGGCGAGGGTGGGATGGGTCAAGGCTTTGGTGAAATGGGATACGCGAGCGATTTCGGGGGCCGGTAAAATGGGCTCACTCGCCATAAGAGTATGCATACATTGTTGACGCGACCAATGCCTTTTTTGTTATCAGCGTTCTTTACCTTACGCCTTACTTCTTTCTCTATCCCTCGGGGAATTACTGTTTTTCTACTTCACAGCCGTCTTTTGGATACTGCTAGATGGGGCGTGGTTACAACATCACAACGGTTATACATACAATTGGATCCAGGGTGATTTTTTATCATTTTTCTTTCTTTGCTTTTTGGGGAGTGTTTGGGTATAGACGGTACGCGCATAGATACCAAATCTAGTCTGTTCTGTTCCTTCGATATGACATGTTTTATCTCTTATTTCTCGTTCAATTTGATTAGGTTGTATAGTTGAAGCTTGCTTTTCAGTTCTCGGTCTGGATATGGTTCATACATCCTGGCAATTACAGATGATCATACAATATCAACAAGTATAGTCAAGATATTGATTGCTTGGGAACATAAATAGTACTTGATACCATCTATGCAGACAGTATGAACGATATCGATGTCTAAGTTACACCACCCATTGACTGGCCCCCTTTGTTACTTTTGGCCAGCGCTGACTTATGGAAGCCCCCCCTTCTTTGGATATCTTGCAGTAGTTATAGTAAGAGATTATAAAATACGAAGTCAAACCCATAAATGACAATACCAACGCCTTGCAAAAACACCGCACTGACTTTCCTTCTCCCACCATTTGAACACATTCATGTGTTGATGACCACTTCGTTTCTTGAATTAGAGTCTTCACCAGATAGCATATACACATATGGTCAATACATCGGCGAGGTTCCAAAGTAATCCTTAAATGTCTTCGCCATGAAATTCTCACAAATTTCACGATGTACAGCCACACAAGATTCGGTAATGAATGGCATCAGAAGAGAATTGCATTCGAGGAGAACCTGCTCGTGTAGCTCGAATTCGTCCCCTTCAGCAGTCGCCGTGCTACCTGATGCAGTGCTATCAGATCCCGCGGGTGATATCGGACCCGAGGGCGATCGGTCGTGCTGTTGTTGGCGCACCATCCACTGGGCTCGGACCACGACGCCCACAGGGGCTTTCGCACGAGAGCGAAGGCCATCAGGTATTATTTGAAAAATGGCCTTGTAAGAAATGGTTTTGCCAAGACCAGGAGCGAGATTGACGAGCTCTTGCATTTGAAAAGCGCGAAAGGAGTCATCGAAGGGTCCAAAGAAAGGGTCGTCAGCTGTGTCTGCCGGATCAGCTTGGACTTCTTCCAAGCTCGTCACTGTCCGGTGGTGGGCGACAAATGGGTCTACGGCTTGCAGAGCTGCTACCACGGCGCTGGGAGGGAGAGTGCCCGGTATGGGAACAGAGATCGAGAGAAGTTGTGTTGAGCGCATTTTATATAGATTTGGAGCGCTTCTGGCGATATAGATGAGTGTCAAGTTTCTGCGAACGGGTATACAGAAGATGAACAAGAGGGTGCAGAGTGAGCAGTTGATCGTGGTTGTCTTGTTAGACGAAACTTGGCCAACACTGGCGACTAGAGTCTGCGGACGTTGGTAATGTTGAAAGTAATGATATCGAGATGTTTATCCTTGTAAGACTGCCCAAGGCGCACATGGTGATTGTCAATGGCGATTGACGGTTATTATCCCATTCGAGATAGTTGAAGAGTAAGCCAAGGCGGACTGATAGCGACAGCAGCGAAAGAAGAGACAGCCATAGAAAAGAAGAGCGTTCTTCGCAAAGACCCAATCAACTTATCCACTGCAACATGCAAGACCAGGACGTGTTAGTCGACGACAAGATTGTGATATCCAAAGGACAAAAAGATGCTCGACAAGAACAGCGGAGAATAAGTCAAAGCCTGCGCCTCACAGAGACTGCTTCATGTCCTCTCTTGGCTCTTTGTTCACATGAAACGGAGATTCGATCCGACGACAAGCGGAGCAGAGCGGATATGCTAGGTATGGATGGATGGCATGCACTGCGCTTCCATGCAGGGCGGGAGTTGAGAAGCGAATAGGCGCCCGCGCGTATCGGAACAGGAGCAGTCAGATTTGAAGTCTCACAGCCCTTGCACCTCGTTCTCTTCTGTTTTTTCCCCTGGGTATGTGCGAAAGCGACAGCAGGGGGACAAGGAAAGAGCAAGAGGTGATATTGTGTTGTGTTGCGTTGAATGAGTTGGGCAAAGTTACGTTCGAGGTGAGTTGAGTTGAGGCTAAACCAAATGGTGGCTGAAGAGTTAAAAATATACTGTACCTGCACAGTAATGTACCCAAGGTATAGTAGTACCTAAGGCGGGGGCATATGGTAGCTGAGGGGCCCTTGTTACAGTGGGTGTAAGGAGTCTAGGAAGAGAGAACACGGAGCAAAGAGGGGAGATAGGTAGATGGAAAGAGCGAAATGAGGTAGTAATGACTGCAATGGCAATGTGGAAGGGAAAAATTAGCTCCGATCACCTTAGGTTAATTACTATGTACTTTTAACTCCCGAGTATCCCGTTGGTGATAGGCGACTGAACTGCCGCTTTGACATGTGTGAAGTGCTGTGTGATATTTCCAGACCCTACGTTGAAATGTGTAATTAACTAGCTAATTAAGTTAAGGTTGGTAAACCCACATCCACCTCGGCACCTCAAGTGACAGACACTCTTCTGCCTACCTTGGGTATTTGGAATTGTTACCTTTGCTCTTCAAGGTCAACTCCAGCTTATCCCCATGTTGAGGCGATTGTCCGGCTGCTTTTCTTCCGCGATCCGTCAGCCACCTGCCAGAACGAGAGAGCCTCCCCCGAAGAGGAGCACCCTAGACGAACTGATGGGCATGGCAATACCCTTAAACTGAACGGACGAGGCCCAAGATTAGATGCTGCGTTGCGTTGCAGCCAATTCCCGAAGCACGGACGATGGCTGACTTGCTGGAGACGAACGAACCATAATGGATCTCGCCCTGACAATCTTTTGGTCTAGAAAAATCATGTGCTACAGTCCAGACCAACACAATCAACGGCCGGCATCAATTCTTCATTCCGAGCCCGAGACCAAGTGCTACTCACGGCCCGATCCGGCAGTTGGCTGACTGTGCAGTATGTATTGGACTGAGGAACTTGTTTGGCATCTCGAGACTGCGTTATTTGAAGGCGTTAACTTGCTATGCTCATGTTTTAGCTTAGTGCCTTGGGTTTCTACGAGAAGCCTGAATGTAGCTGAATTGCATGAGGGTTTCACACTCCTGTGTTGGCACGGGTGACAGAATGATGGAATTGCGGCCCGTCTTGCAGGTTAGGTCTAAGAATAAACTCGCATTGTCACCGGCACTGGACATTGCTAGGTAGTCTACAGATAGACAATCTAGACTATGAGAACTTTACAATAAGCCAAGTCTAAGACAATCTCCTGGGTCGGGTTAGGTTAAGCCGAGACCCTGGGTTACCTATCTCGGCTTGGGTGACTTGCCTGCAGCTATCGTAGTCAGGAACCGAGTTTTCTATGAATATCATCACACTCACATGGTAGCATCAATTATTGAATGCACAGCATTGCATCGTCTCTAGCTGCAACCGATTGATGCTGGGGTGGTCCCGTTTGAGATAGCAGCTCATGGCTAAGTCGCTAACGCCAGCTCTTATCGCCCATCCCAGCCAAGTAGAGATTTCGTCTGGGCAATTCGGGCAAAATCAGAACGATGGAGCCAATATCTATCTTGCCTGCGCCGCGGCTCCCAATTCCTATCTTCTTCAGTCGTAAATATTTGCCGACCCCTTCTTGCTTTTCTCCCTTGACAATCGCGGCAACTATCAGGTCTGACCGCTTAAAAGGCGTTAGGCAGGAGGGCAAACAGTTCTTCTTGTTTCGCTGGTTTTTGTGCGGAGACATCCATCCTTGGATATGAACTGATACGTTAACAGATGGTGCATGAAAGCAGCCCCATCAACTCAGTTCAACGGTCCAGGTCCACTGTCCACATTCATCGTCCACATCCAAGACGGCCACGTCGTTGTTGTCGTCGTCGATCCCAGCTCATATGGACCAGGCGGCATTGTAAATGCGGGCTTTTTGAACGAAATCTGGATACCACAGCGTAGGTACATGCGCTGGAGGCGGTGAAGGTTTGGCGATACCTATTCGAGCCAAGCTTTGGTCTAGGATGATGCACAGAGCTAACGTCTTGCAGGAAGCGCAGGGACTCTGCAGCATCCTGTGGCGTTTGTGGAATTTGTCGAGTCGTCCCAAGACTTCAACCCGCGGATAGTTCCATATGTACTGTGTCTGCACTTGCATGTTTCATACCAGAGGAAGACCCCGGTCGTTGGATGTGTTCGTGTGTGACTGTTTAGTGACGGGTGGCCTGGAAATGTCGTAGAAAATACCTCAAGGCAAGCCGTCGAAGCGACTACTGGACCTTGTAGCTGGTACGGTTATTGCCTTTCATTGTAATTATGAAGTTGCCAGCATCTTCTCAATCTAGCACCCTCGGGCCTTTCCATACCCGCTCCCCCAATTGCCTTGAACTAGTGCAAAGCGAGGACAGCCTGGTGATCATCAGAAGTGTTGGCTTATTAGCGGTCGTCGTGTGAACCAGATGTAACAGCGAGTCCCACAAAACTTGCCGGATGTTAAGCAAGATGAACCTGGAAGACAAGACGCGGGGAACGGGAAGGGAACGGGACGTCAACCACAGTCTCAAGGAGCTGATAGCCTTACCTTACCCTTCTGGAGGGAAAGGCATGTATGTACTATGCACCTCATGGAATTGGCCCCATTCTCCGTTCTAAGGAGGATTGTAAAAGGAACTCAGGTTGTGCTGGTGAGACATATCGTGTGCCCCTCGAAGTAACGAGAAATGTCACACATGTCTCAACATGTATGTCCATATTGGCCCCCAGTGGAACAACCAAGCCCGCGTGATGTCACAAAGATCGAACGACAAAACCACCGCCGTCCCATGAGCTGCGCTGTACCACCATCTGATAGATAGTCCAGGTGGATTAAAAGTGTCTTTGGAGTAGCACATTGCAACACATGAGCCATCGTCTCCTTCTACGGGACCAATCAGTCTTGTTGGGAAAGCAAGTTGAAGATCTAACTACAGTTTTCTTGTGGGAGGTTATAGCTGGTGACAAGATGGAAGTCAGATCCTAGTCGCGACAAGCATCCAATCCAATGTTGGGCACACATATGTGCACTGTAATGGATGGGTTTCAGGCATTGCGACCCTTCTTTTCAAATTTCCTGCTTCTCTCATTAGTGGAATGCACATGTGAGATTCGGGTGGCTGGGTCGATGAGAAGCTGGCAAGTCATTGGGCTTCGCCAACATGTACCTCAAAGGATCTGATCCAACCACGCGTTGTGCTGCGGCCTGACCTTGCAGACCTGCATCAGCATCAACGGACTCATCTGTGGTTGGTTGACCTGGATCGAGTGGATCGTACGTGCATGTGCAATAACACGACAGATGATGTTTACCTGTGATGGTAGTAGAGGCTGTCTTTTTGATAAATGCGCGAGTTGACGTGCTTGATATGAGAATTGAGTAGGATTGAGTCGAGTCTGAAAAATGTTCTTCTTTCAAGTGATACGGGCTCTGAAGGGAACAGTGAATGGGTGTGATGGGCTCGGGAACGAGGGTGCAGGGTGTTATGGGGTTGCTGGTCTGGTGATTGTGATGGTGACGTGCGGTCAACAATATTGATCGGGGTAGTAAGGAATAGGTTCGCACATAGGTAGGTAGGCAGTGAGTGTAAGTGCTCTTCAGAGATAAAAGCATTTGAGTGTTTTGATGTAGACGCAGTATGCCGAATAGCGAACATATGTACCGTTGTGTGAACTGAGAAGAACCGGGATCTGTCTCTTAGCTCATCGCATCTAGATAACGAATGCTATCAAAGTTCTCATTATCCTCAAATTCCTTCTAGGTCCCGCAGCCTATGCATGGTGGCGGCGTGTTTGTTGCGCACTCTCGAGTGAGTCCAGAGGGAGGTAGGGAAGAAAGAAGGGCACGTCCCCTGCTTTGAGCACTTACAGGACCTTAATTATTAACGGCTCTTGCTGTCACTGTCGCGCTGATTTCCCTGTCCTGTTCCCGCGTTTGCCCGCCTCTTCGCCTGGCTGCACATCAACATGGGACGCTGAACCCTGTCCTTTGCATTGATTCTACCTATTAAACAGTAGTCTTGACGGGTACAACATCTGAGCAATTCGCCTGCCGACGATCTGAACAGCCAGAGCTGGCGTCATTGGCTCTTAGCTCAACCAATTTGTCTTGGCCTGAAGCGCCCAAAAAGTATTGTATGGGACCTTTTACCGAATCGACTTTCCTTCTTCCCTTGCTTTTCTTGCCATGCACTTACTGCAAATCATTTGCTCCTCGTCGCCGTGAATTCTTCCCCCTCCTCTTTCCCCATCTCCCTCCTTTTACATCAAATCTTTTCTACCTACCTATCTTGAGGAGACCCTACTCGTTATTTGGCCTTGCCTCGAGTGGTTGAGCGTCATCTTTTTGTGTGGAAGCTCATTTATTTATACAGCGCGCAACGCAAGACCCCCGAAAAAAGTAGTCCAGGCCAGACGACGATCCGACGACTAGGGGTGGTTGGTGAAAAGTGACAGTTGGTCACCCAGGGTTTGTTTTGTCAATTAACTCGGCAGTCACTCCGTACGCTCATCACGCTCCTTCGCCTTGACAACGCCTCAATTTTGTTTTCTTCGACGATCCGACTCTTTTCTCACATCACTAGCGCAACGTCATTTAAACATTACCTATCCTCGACCCTGACAATACATCCGGCTTTGTCACGGCGTCGCTTTCGACAGCCTCGAACAGGGCCAGACCCCGCAACTCTGCTGCTTGATATTGCAATCGACTACGACTTACACGAAAACTCCCACGAAACTACGAATACGCTCGGTCACGAACTTGACATCCCACACTGTCCTTTGTTCTGGCGGCTTGGCTCAGTTGTCGATACCTCGTCGCCCTTCCATCCTTCTTCATATTTATAGCTTCCATGTGTGTGACGTCGCTCAGTCTTCGCACGAGCTCCATTCTTCACAATGGCCGCGGTCGATGTTCTGGCATTTACAGACAGTTGGACAAGAAGCGCGCATGGCCTGCCAGTCTTTCAGTGTTTGTCAAGTGCGCCGGTTGATCGCTCCTTGCGTCACCGACTGAGTCTCATTGCCCGTGCCTGGGTTGGTCACAAATTACATGAAAATGTATGTTCGTTTCATTTTCTGCTCAGCTTGCGTAGTTGCAATTTAAATATTGTCGCTTTTTTGCTTGAATCATGTTTCCCAGCAAAAGCTTAACAGACTTTAAATGGGTGGCGCTTAACGGCCAACCCCTCGATCAGCGGCCCGATCTCCTGAGGGGAACCCACCGCCACTCATTCCTGTCTTGTCATGCGATCCAGTTCCGGAATTGGAACACGTTTGAAAGTCTGTCTTATCTAACGTCATACAATTTGTCTAGGTCTCTTCTTCACCATCACATCGCAAAGTGGCCGAGAGGCCGCTAATTGTACCAGATCATTCTCCACGATGGTATTGTCGCCTCCCTCGATCTTGCGACTCTTCTGATCCTACCGACACCACAATGCCCCTGAATGGGACCAGCCGTTATGCCCATATGCGAACCCCAGCATGGCTCAATCCGTCCCCTCAACCACCATCAGATGCCCAGAAAGAACGCCGCCGACCGAATGATGCGCTTCTTAACGATCCTAATTCCGATATCCTCATCGACTTCAACTCGAACCAAGGTTTCTACGAAGCGGCAAAGAAGAAGAAAACAAAAACACCTTCTGCTCCTCCACCGCCGCCACCGCCGCCTGCGGCTCCACCAGCAGATGACGGTCAAAAGGATGATAATACCGGAGGAGATGGAGGAGCCAATGGAGGAGACGCTGCAGGCGGCGCCGGTGATGGAAATGGTGATGGCAACAGCAACTCGCCCCCAAAGCCCCCCACAACTTTCGAGAATATCAATCTTGGAGATAACAAACCAGATCTTGGGTTGAGCCCACCAGAAAACAAGGGCATTTCCAGTTCATGGGGTGCGAAATTGGGGTTTGGTGGTGGAGGATGGGGCTGGGGCGGAGGAGGGAAAAGCGAAACGGCACCAGCACCAGCACCAGCACCAGCACCGGCACCGGCGCCGCCACCACCCCAAGAAACCAAGGCCGAAGAGAACCCATGGGACAAACCTAAAGATAAAATAGGAGGAATTGAAGAAGATGACGATGGCTGGGGCTTTGGTGCCAAGAAAGAGAAGAAAAAGGGTTCCACGCTCTGGGGCGCTGAACCCGACGAGGAACCAAAGGATGGTGATGATCCTTGGGGTTGGAGTGGCCAAAAAAAGAAGGGCAAAGCTGGTGGCATCCTGGAAGAACTTGCCCTCGATTCCGACACTGCACCTCCCAACGGAAAGAAGGATATATGGGATACTTGGGGAATATCCAAAAAGGACCGGGCCAAGAAGAAGGGAATCATGGAGGAAGTTGCTTTGGCAGCTGCACCCGACCCCCCTTCAATGGAAGATCAGTGGGGTGGCTGGTCTGGGAAAAAGGAACATTCACAAAGTTCACTTTGGGGAGCTCAAGATTCAATACCCGCACCTGCACCTGACCCCCCTTCGTTTGAAGATAAGGATGGTGACGACTTTTGGAGTACCTTTGGCACTGGAAAGGCAAAACCCCCTCCAGAGGAGACGAGTGGATGGGGATCATGGGGTATAGGAAAGAAAGGTGAGGATGAAACAAGTGAGTCAAATTTCTTTAAAGCTCATCAAATCCCAGAGCCGCCTAAGACAGAAGACGACGGTTGGGATCTATGGGGAACAGGTAAGAAAAAGAAGAAAGCTGGCGACTTGATTCAAATAGAGGATGATATTCCTCCTCCCGCCCCCGATCCCGTCGAGGCTGTTGGCACCGACGACTTCCTCGATTCTTGGGGTTTTGGCAAGAAGCCCAAGAAACCGGCCGCTGACCCGTTCGATTTCAAAACTTCCGGCGCCGATGATCCTAACGATGCTTTTTGGGGCTCAATAGACAACAAGAAGCCTAATGCACATGAGTTTCTTATCGATGCTACTGGTGAGCCATATCATGATATTTTTGGGGGAGGGTTGAGAAGCAAGGCTCTAGATGATGAAATATGGAAAAGTCAACTGGGGTTGGACTTCATTCCCCGGGGCGGAGAAGTTAGAGAACATCGAAATTCGCCTTGTTTGACCGCCCTCCCCCAATATCAACCCCCACACTTGTAGAACTCGCTGACCGGATGGATTAATAGGAGACCCAGAGCAAGCCGCCAGAGAAGCTGAAGAGCAAGCCGCTCGCGAAGCTGAGGAAGCCGAGGCCGCTCGCGAAGATGAAGAGATTGCCAGTCTCTTGGACAAGAAATCTAAAAGAGGAGGACGGCTTCTTAAGTCAGATCGAGAACGTCTTGCTCTTCTTGAAGGGAATGCCACCCGAAGAGCTGAAGCTCGAGCTACTCGCGAGGCCGAGGCGGCAGCTGCCGCTGAAGCTGCACAGGCCGCCGCTGATGCTCAAGCAGCAGCTGACGCCGAAGCTGCCGCTTTACAGGCCGCGGAAGACGCTGAAGCAGCAAAGGAGAACGAGGAGGTTGCGACACTATTGGCGAAAAAGCAGAAACGTGGTGGAAAGTTGCTGAAAAAGGATCAAGAACGCCTTACTCTACTCGAAGGGAATGTCTCAAGAAGGGCCGAAGCTCAAGCAGCCCGGGAAGCTGAAGCCATCGCCGCTGCCCCAGTTGCCCCAGCGGCTCCTGCTGATGAACCTCTTTCTCAAGAGACAGACCGGGATGGCCTTGCCACGCAAGCAGCTGCAGAAGCTGACACTGCCCTTGCCACCGAAATCGCGCAGGAAGAGGCGGAAATGGAGAGCCTGAAGTCGAAGAAGGCGAAGAAAGGAAAACTTCTCAAAAAAGAGCAGGAACGGCTGAATTTCTTGATCGACAATGCGGCAAAACGAGCCGAGGAACAAGCAGCTAAAGAAGCAGAAGAACAGGCGGCAAAAGAAGCGACCGATGCCGCTGCGGCGGCGGCGGCGGCAGCAGCCGAAGCCGAAGCCGAAGCCCAAGCCCAAGCCCAAGCCCAAGCCCAAGCTGCTGCAGACGCCGAGGCTGCAGTTCAAGCTGCTGCAGATGCTGAAGCTGAGGTAGCTGCCAAGGAAGAGGAGGAAATGGCAGTGCTGAAAGCCAAGAAAGCCAAGAAGGTCAAGCTAACAAAGAATGAAACGACTCGATTAATGACCTTGGTTGGCAACTCAGTAAAACGAGCCCAGGAAAAATCTGTCAAAGAGGCTGAGGAAGCAGCCGCGGCGCAGGCTGCTAAAGAAGCCGAGGAGACTGCAGCCCGTGAAGCAGATGCGCTGGCAGCCCGTGAAGCTGAAGCGACCGCTGCTCGTGAAGCGGAGGCTGTAATTGCTGCCGAAGAAGAGAAAGAACTTGCAGATCTCACCGCTAAGAAGATCAAGCGTGGCGGTAATCTGATTAAGAAGAAAGACGTGGAGCGTTTTAATGTCCTCACTCAAAGGGCTGCCGAACGAGCCGAACGAGCAGCTAAGCAAGCTGAAAAGATTGCTGCTGTTGAAGCCCAAGGAGAGCTTGGAGAAGCCGCCCACGGAAGTGCAGAGGTGGTGGTCGAAGCTCAACCCGAACCAGAGCCTGAGCAACCGCTTGTAGACATAGACGCAGCATTTGCTGACCCTGAACCTGTTACAGCTCCCGACGCAGCTATTATCGCAGAGGAAGAAGCAGAGTTAGCCAGTCTAGACGCAAAGAAGACAAGGAAAGGCAAGCTTGGCAAAAAGGATACAGAGCGGTATAATATCCTTACAGAAAATGCTGCGCAACGGCTAGCTGCTAAAGAAGCAGAAGAAGCAGCTGGCGCTGCCGCGGCTGAGGCTGAGGCTGAGGCTGCAAAAGAAGCCGAGGAAGCTGCAGCAGCCGCAGAAGAAGCAGCTACAGCCGCAGCCGCAGCCGCAGCAGAAGCAGAAGCCATAACAGCAAGCGAAGCTGAAGCTATCCTGATTGCTGATGAAGAGGCAGAACTTGCCACTCTTGCTGCCAAGAAGGCCAAAAGAGGGAAGCTTGTTAAAAAGGACGCCGACCGTTTTAATATTCTGACAGAAAATGCTGCGCAGCGACAAGCCGCTAAGGAAGCAGAAGAAGCAGCAGCCGCCGCCGCTGCAGCGGAGGCTGAGGAGCAGGTTGCAAAGGAAGCAGAAGCCGCAGCAGCAGCTGAATCTGCTGCTGCCATAGAAGCAGCTGAAGCAGAGGCAGCAGCAGTTCGTGAAGCAGAGGATGCAGCTATTGCCGAGGAAGAAGCCGAGCTGGCTGTATTGACTACTAAGAAAGCTAAAAAGGGTAAGCTTGCAAAGAAAGATGCTGATCGATTTGCTATTTTATCAGAAAATGCAGAAAGGCGAGCTCGAGAAGTAGCCCAGATTATCGAGCAACCTGAAGATCAGACACCGGAACCTGAGACAGAAGTTAACGAACCTTCTCCTGAACCAGCCATAGATGAGCCTTCTGCCGAGGCCGATGACCCTGGTGCTATTGCAGCTGCTGAAGCAGAAGCCGCTGCTATTGCCGACGAAGAATCTGAACTTACTGCTTTGATTGCCAAGAAGGAGCGAAAGGGCAAGCTTGGGAAGAAAGATACCGATCGCTTTAACCTCCTTACTGTCAATAGCACGGCACGGGCAGAGAAAGCGGCTCAAGAAGAGGCGGCTGCTCAAGCCACTGCTGAGGCTGAAGCAGCCGCGCAAGCTGAAGCTGAACAGGCTGCTGCAGCTGAGGCTGCTGCTCTTGAAGAGGCTGCTGCTCTTGAAGAGGCTGCTGCCAGAGAGGCTGCAGAAGCAGAAGCTCTGCTTATTGCCGAAGAGGAGGATGAGTTAGCTGCTCTGACTGCAAAGAAGAAGGTGACGATGTCAAACTTACCTGTCAGACTTCTGGCGAAGGCGTTTTGGGCAACTCTCTCTGGGACAAAACTTCTGATGGCTGCTACGTTGCGGACTACTACGTGAAAACCGGCACATCCGGCATGGTCACCAAGGACTGCGGACATGGCGGCGGCAGCGGCAGCTCCTCCCTGAACGGCAAGATCAGCCGCAGGGAAATCATCTCCCGCGCTCAGTACTGGGTCTCGCGCCACGTCCCATACTCCATGAGTGCCACTTACCCAGACCCAGAAGGCACCCGCTACCGCACCGATTGCTCAGGCTTCGTCACCATGGCTCTCCACGCCACTGCTCCAGGCTATAACACTGTCAGACTCCCGGAAATCGCCAAGGAAATCTCTTGGAAGGACC